>NW_010201039.1:0-45332 GCF_000695765.1 Mesitornis unicolor | reverse complement strand
GGTAGATTAATTTTAGATATTAGGAAGAAATTCTTTACTGTTAAGGTGGTGAGACACTGGCACAGGTTGCCCAAGGAAGTTGTGGATGCCCTCTCCCTGGAAGTGTTCAAGGCCAAGTTGAACAGGGCTTTGGGCAACCTGGTCTGGTGGCAGGTGTCCCATGGCAGGGGTTGGACTGGATGAGCTTTAAGGTCTTTTCCAACCTTAACCATTCTATGATTCTATGATTCTCTGTATATATACATATGGGATAATGCCACTGTACCAGCAGGTGTTTGTATCCCAAACACCACCTGCAGTCTGCACATCCGTCTCAGGCAATGTATGGAAGGGAAGGAGCAGCTTCCTTATAATTAATCTGAGCCTTTTTCAGACAACAAGAGGGTATGAAAGAGGAGATATGGATAGAGATCATGAATGACATGGGGAAGATGAATAGGAAAGAATTAATCACTTTCTCCTAGCAGGAAAGTTGTAGGCACCTAATGAAATTGTCAGGTAGAAAAACAATTAAGAGAAAGGTGTCTTATACCTAATACCAGAGAACACTTTCTGTAGGCATCTGTGCTGCGCAGCATTGTGGTACCAACAGTAGGCATGGATTCGAAGTAGAGGGTGGGCAGATTCAGGAAAAATATTTGTCAAGGGCATTCAAATACCATGATGTATATGAAAAGTTGCTCTCAGAAAATTCCTAAATGGCAGAATCCAGAAGATATACTGGAGACAGACCCCACATATAGTGGCTCTGTTCCTATAGTTCATCTCTGAACTTCTTCCTTTGGTCACTCTGACCACTGTAACACACACTTCTGTCTGGAGCCACAGAAATAACTCTGCTTGATCGTAGAAGAAAAGGCTATTAATACAAGGAATGCCAGAAATGGTGCCTGGTCTGGGGGGAGTTCAGCTTAGCCGTGTTTTCCCCACTGAAGTTTAGGACCACGTAACCTACCGGCCTCTCATTGCAGCAGTATTTTTGCCAGCTGACTGCTCTCCAGTTGACCTGGCCCATTTTGGTCCAGCAGTCCCAGGGCTTGTGAAAATGGATCTGTTTGCTTTTTAGCTGTGGGAGCAGGCACGGCAGTGTGAGCCATGCCTCTTGGAGAGGGTTTTTTTAAAGATGGGTGTTCTCAGAAAGCTTAGCACCCCCCAGCAGTTTCTGCTGGCATATGTGCTCCTCCTGTTGCTGCCTTCAGGGCAAGTTTAATGACCGCTTTCACAGGGTGACAGAAATGTCCTGAGGAGCACAAGCAAGAAGAGAAACGGTGATTTTCAGCCATTTATAACAGATCCAGACTGGAATGGCATTTCATGGAGAAGCCAAAAGCAATAGTGTCAAGGTACTAATCTTGCTCACTTCCAGAATTTTCTTGAAAAAAATGAAGGAAATTAGATTTCTAAACTAATTATTGCAGTATTCCATTCAAATAGAGTATGTAAAGCTCCCATCATACTAATGCCTGCTTTTCAAATTGTGTTCAAAAGACTTCTGCTGATTACTAGGGTGATCTGTGGAAATAACGACAATGATCCTTGTTTACTCCTCCCTGCTATTGAAAGTTCCTAAGCAAAGATTTTGGGTCTGATTTTTATTCAGGCTGAGATCCCCTTTATATCATTATGACTATAGAAAGGAGCCTTGAATAGAAGAAAAATTCAATTACATTTTCAGGCCACTTTGGTGTAACAGGGACTTAGTGTTAATAAGAATCAGACTTTAGGTGTGCCAAATGCTCTTTAAAAAAAGATACAACAATGTGCAAAGTAAACTCCAAGTTATTAATTCAAGAGCAGTATGAGCAGCAGCAGCAGTAAAGAAACTCGATATATCCATCAATCAACACTGTGGGACCCTGTTTGTTTGCACGAGTTAGAGAGTGATGAATAGGTCCTCTGTGTAAAACATTCAGCTACAGTGTGAGAGGGTAATGAATTATGTTTGTTAATTTTCTATGCCATACATATAAAAATCACTAAAAATTGTTAATACACTGTAATGGTGACAGAAAGGTCTGGTGCTGTAGAAACCTTAATGCAGTGCTTTTTCATGTCCACAAGTGAAGGTCTCTGGCATTTCCTGCATTTCAGAGAATATGATATAAAAGGCCTGGAGGGAGAATTTTACCTACTAATCACTCAGGTTCACAGCTGTCTCACTGGACTATACTTACCTAAAAATGATGCTTCTCACTTACACTCATAATCCCCATTACCTCAGCAGTGAATGGAAAGAGACAAGGACCTCTGGGGAGTGAATGACTCTGTCGCAGAGGAGGTGCCCGGGAGAGGGGGTGTGATGTGTGGTGGGGGTGGAGGCACGGGGCGATGATGCTGTGGCTCTTAAGGCTCCTGGAGAGCTGAAGATGGATGAGGTGGACCCCTGTTAGGGTGAGGTACAGGCAGGCACGAGCTGAGCTGTGGGGCCGGGCTGTGGGTACAATCCTGGCCTTTAAGGAACCAGCAATGAGAGTTTGGTCTCAAACCATCCTGTTCTGGCACAGGTAAAGAAATGTAGACCTAGGCAGCTGGCGTAGACTGTGTAACAACTTCAACCTGATATTTTTTATGTTTAGGTTAAACTGTTACAGTTTGGTTCATCTTTATCCGTGTGAGCTCTTTCCACTTTTGGCTATGAGCTTTGACCAGAACAAAACACTTTGTGCCCAACACCCCCTGCCTTCCATCCTATGGCTACGCTGTTGTAAGACTGTTCATGTTTTCACACCCAATTCTGCTGCAGTCAAGGATAAGCAAATGTGTGTGCAGTCTCAGTGGTGCTCACATAAACTGAAGTTGCTTGTTCAGAAATCTTTCCTCTCTGGATAAGCTGGTTGACGTTGTCTGGTGTATTCTGCAGAAGGGTGCAAAGTCTGCAGTGACACTAAACAGTGTGGACAAAAGTATGTTTGAGTATTTTTTAAAACATTGTCTCAGAGGAGCAGGCAAGCTTGAGAAACTGCTTCGCTTTCCGGAAGCTTGCTTTACGGCAGTATTTATTTCTCAAGTCAGGGCAGTAAGGAAATGAGTCTAATGCATGAGAATGTTGTCATGTTATTAAATGGTGGTGTAAAAGCTGCACTTACTTTCATGGGAATGAGGTTCTTTGCCAAAAATTAGATGCCTTACCTCCCCCCGCCCCCGGGACTGCATCCTAGTTTGGAAGGAACAGAGGAAGCCACTGTGAGCAGTCAGAGCAGATAGCAGGGAAGATGGTGCATTTGTGGCAGCCTGTTAGTAAGGATGGAGGAGAAGCTCGGCACTTGCTGGCTGATGCAGCAAGCATTGAATGGGATGAGGCCAGCAGCTCTGCCTGGTGTCCCTGCCCTTGCACCCCAGCAAATACACCCCAAACCTCTGCTTGCTGCTTCCAGGGCTTCCAGGGCTTGCTTGCATTTACACCTGCGTGCAAATCCAGAGTAACTGCACTGAAACCCACTTAACATGCAGGGTACTGTAACAGGGCAGGGCTGGACCTGAACACACGAGATGGTGCAGCACAGCACTGAGCTTCAACCCCCAAGCTGTACAGTAAAAATGAATGTAGCAATAAGACTAGCTTGGTTTGACTTCTTAAATACAAATCATTTCAACCCCCTTGTCAGCAAAAAAGTAATCTTTTTCCTAGCTATTTTTATTTTATCAGAAATGGGGAGAACTCATTAACACTGGTGTTTTGAACTGTAGTTTAATAGAAGGCAGACTAATACAGTTCATTAAAATATGCATGTTTGATGTTTGAGGTAATGTTTGCACAAATCCTCGGGGGGAGGATACTGTAGAGCTAAAATGATGTTTTTCACAGCCAAATGGCATAGTCTCATTACCAAAGTTTTGTGATCAAGATGAAAGGTACACTTAGTAATTGCAAAGGATAAACATTTTTTTCCTCCGTTACTGCCCTTATTACTCACGGATAACAGATCCAGTGCAGAGTGTTACATTTCCTTCTTCCCTCTTTCTGTCTTCTTTTCTTTACCACCCACTTAGTTTATGATTCACTGGCAGTTTCTATGGACTGGATATAGGGAATGAGGGAAATTTCTGCTTGCCTACTTCATGGCAAAAGAACATCCTGAACACATGCATTTGCTAACATTCAACCTGGAGATGCAGATATTGCTCAGGGGGACACAAAATTTTAAAATCTGAAATTCATTTCTGTGACTCCTCCATCTTCTAGCTTTCCAACAGACTGCTCAGCACGCTGCTCTTCAACTTCCTCCCACTGGTGAACCCACATTATTTCAAGGAAATCCACAAACCCAGTACAGCAAATAGAAACCGTGCTTTTCTCAGTTACCTTTTGACCTTCAAAAGTAATCTGTTGATTCCCAGGCATCTGATCTTACACTGAAAACTATGGATTTAAGAGATCTGAAGGAGAAGGGCAAAAGTATAGCTCTTCTAAACATTCCTCTGACCACATTGTCTTTGGAAAGAAAAAAAAAATTCTCACCGTTCTTGCAGGATATGGGAAAAATCCTTTTTTGCCCTTGGTTCAGTAGTGCTGTAACAGGAGTTGGGGTGGCCTTTGGGCTGTATTGTTACAAGTAACTGAAATGAAACCACAACACAAAGCACTGAACTCAAGTGAGATCTGGTGCACATTCATTTTACATGTTCTGGTGGACATTTTATTGTGTACTGACAGTTTTGGTTCAGAAAGCAAGATAGATTGCACTGAGAATTTTTGTCTGCTACTTTACAGCTTGCATGTCATCTCTGTAACTGAGGCCTCTAAATCAGGAACTGATCCTGTACCCAAGTCCTAAATGATTATATGACCCTTTAGGATTGAGTGATGTGTTAATCTTTTCTAATTATACTATACTGTATCTCCTGCGTTCAAACATGGTCATGAACAGGGCTGTTCATGAACAGTTTCTGCTTTCATAGATGCAGATGGCAGAAGGCCAGCTGGAGTTGAACCAGGTTCCATTTGCAGCCCAGTGACCATGTGTCTGGGGGGAAACTGAAGAGCTTAGGTTCATGGAAACAAAGAAATAAAGATGCTAGAGCAGGATGAGATATAAAATGATGTTTTGAAGGTTCTATCTCTTTTGCAATATGATTCCTTATTCATTATGCAAATTTATAATTTTCATGCAATTAAAAAAGAATTTTTGTTATGAAGGTAAGTTTGATTAGCTTGTACAGTTGACAGCTAGTAAAACTGTGTAGAATATTCACACACAGAAAAACTCTTCTCCTAGTGGGAAATCTCATTTTTTACTGAAGAAAAGGCCTGTTTCCCTTATCATAAACAGGGAGAGAAGATAAGAATTTGTCCTTGTTCATCTCATTACTGAGCAATACAGGCAGCTGGGTCATGACACTTCCAGCATCTCACCAATGTCATAGAGATGCCCACATTCAGCCCTCACAAGTCTCATGGGCTTCTGTGTCATGTCTCCCTGCAGGCAAGCCTCCATTTCAAGGAGCGTGGTGGCCTCTGGCACACCTCAGGAGATCCCGTGCTTGACAAAGCTTCTTGGATGGATTTGTGATCCCTCAAGAGCTGTACGCACTGTGGGCCAAAGGGTCTGGGGCAGAAACCAAGACACAGGGAAGCACTGGAGCTGCAACACGCTATGTCCTCACTGCGTGCTCACCTGCTCCAACAGCCTGGTCAGAGGCCACACTCATAGGTTGGTCCTGTGAGCCATCTCTACGGCCTGCGTTGATCCTGTGAGCCATCTCTGTGGCCTGGGTTGGTACTATGAGCCATCTTCTTGGCCAAGGTTGCTGATATGAGCTGTCTCCATGGCATGGGTTGCTGCTATGGGCCTTCTCCCTCTATGTGACTCAGGCACATGACCAATACACCAGATGAGTCCTGTGTGACTCAGATCTACAGAGCTGTCTAATGATGGAAGGAGCAAGACATGAGAGCTATTGTGTGATGAAAGGTTGCAAAAACAAGAGCTCAGGCAGTGCATTTTTTTGATGAAGATGCTTAGGAAAGCTGGAGGTCAGGTTTTCTAGAGCTCCTCACTTGACAGCTGTCTCTCAGATGCATGTAACTTGATTGTAGCAGTCGGCGTGCACCTGCCATATCCACCTCTTCCAAAGGCATTGGTGTCAAAAGTAAAAAATGGGGGATTTTGAAAAGCTGATCCAGAGCTGCTCGTGGCTGTCATCCCAGGTTTGATGCTGAGTCGCTACAATTTGAAAGGATGGTTGAATGATTGGTTCATGTAACTGAGAACTGCTACAGAGACATTAGCTGCAGGCTACATGCTGCTGCCTGAGCACTCAGTTTAGGTCTCACTGAAGTCCCTTCAGAGAGGGATTTGGACTATTGGCTGATTCCTTCAGCTGGGAAAATTTCAGTGATCCCAGCTGATGGAAATCTTGCAGTTGAAACAGAATTCGATTCCAGCCCTCGACAGCAGGTCTCTACCAAACGCCAATACCATCACCCCTCAAAGGAGGAACAACTGTATCCTTTCTAGTTAGAATCAGATCTGTCGGATGCATAAGAAGGAGAAAGTAGGTAAAATAATGGAAAAGGTGAATAAAATTAGTATCTGTCTTGTTTGAATTTCCATTTACCTTCCAACTTTGAAGGTTTTTGGAGAAAAACAACTAAAATAAACTTTAAACTATATGTAGCCCTATTGTGATACTCATTTTGAGGCCCAAACATCACTGCTTATGGACATAAAGGAATGGAATAAAAAAGATACCTTCTTACTCAACTGATCGGTCCCTGGTGTTCATTATGAGTAATATCTGCTTACTTCACTAGTAGAAACAAGTTTTTACTCTTTTTTTCCTTTCCTATTAGCAACACATAGCACTGACAGCTAAGGGAGAACTGACTGGATCATACTCTGGCTCTCAGATCACCAACAGAAGAGTTAACTGCATTTTTATTGCTGTGATGTTGCACAGACTAGGAGAACACAGCCTGACTTTCAGGCTTCAGGTAGGGTTTGCAGTCCTGGCAGCTTGAAGACACAAATGAGGGATTTTGCAATGGAGAGAAAATGTGAGCCCAGCCCTCTAAGTGTTCATGGCAAATGCTACTTAAAAGCATGTCTGTGTAAAATCCCACAGATAGATCAACAGAGTGCTTGAAAAAGGAAAACTGTGGAACAAGTCCTACCCTTAGTAAGCCCTAAGCCAGTCCATGCCCTCTCCAAGGACAGAGATGTGGTCTTGAGCGGGCAGAAACAAAGCTGAAAGGGAAGGCCGTGCGGCACAACAGGACACCATATAGAAACCAGGGGGTTTTACTGTCCTAAGACCATATGTCCCATTTACCACACCAGGCATCACTAGCTGGCATGTGGTGTGGTAGCAGGCCCTCTTCTCCCTCCCCAAGAAAATCTCCATAGCTGGGCTTGGACCATGCAATTGATTTTGTGAATGATAAAGTAACTGGTTGGTTGATTTGTCAGCTTACAAGGTTCATGCCAAGAAAGTCCTGTTCAGTCTCCTACATGTGCCGTGACTCTGCATTAACAGCCAAAGGCCTAAATACTCCAGTCTGTTTCCAGTGTTGGAAAACAAGATTTAACCAAATGGGCTGGCTAAACTGGGATTCTGGCAATGTATTTCATACTATTGACTCTGTCTCTTATGTTTGTTGCTAACCAAAACAGATGCCATTTAACCAGGGAAATAAGTTGGGCTAGAAGGTGCCAATTTTGCAGGAACCTTTTGCCTGTACTAATTTTCGTACTTCAATCTTTTCAGCTTTCCCTAAGTTTGGTGTATGTAGATGGAAACTGGTGCCAGTGATCTTTTTTTTCCCTCCAGCTTCTACAGAGCTGTTCACATGCATGCTATGTACGCTTATTTACACTCATTAGGAAGGGGTCCCAACAGACGTTGCTTTCAAGCACACTGCCAGCACATAGCAGAGGTGAAACTACCAGGCTGCAGTAAAAGGTTTTGCCCTTGAGGCAAAAGAGGGATGGAGACAAAAGGCATTTATCATTTCCTGTCACCATTATTGTTTTGTGGTTCCTCCTCAGCTAATGCCAGACCTCTGGCAGCGCAGCAAGGAGGAATAGGAGGACTCACGCTGTGTGCCCGCTGAATTAACAGTCTCTGAGGGAAGAGGCTTCCAGTAGCTCCTTGAAGAATCAGTTAGAAATGAACCTCAGGCAAATCTCCTATTCTTTAGGTTGGTCCCTTTGAAGAGTAGGATCTGCCTCTTGAATTATTTAATTTAGTTTAACATAAATGTTTTAATTCATTCACCTAAATGCACTGAAATCTGCAGTATTATTCTACAGACCCATAGAAGTCAATGGGAACCCTTCCAGTCACTTCAGTGACTTTGGTTCTATAAAATATTTGGTTTCTAATTCTATTTATTTAATTTATTTAGTTGTATTAAAGATTTCTAGCTTAGGAAAAATATTTCTTGCTTTCTGAATTTAAATCTAATGCTAACTATACTTTTTAAAAGTCATGTTTCAATGAACAGCTTAATTCTATCAAACCAAACCAAATGAAAAATCCATGAAGTCTGAGCTCTCCTAGTGTTTATCAAATGTGGAGGCAACTTTAATATGTAGCAGAAATAAAGGAAAAATTCCTTTCTATCAGAACTAGAATTTAAAATTTCCCTCTGTACTTTATCTGCATTTTAATGTTAAGTATTTCATTTAGAGACCTGCTGCCAAATCTACTAAAACAAATTCCTCAACAAAAAAGCATTTTGAAATTCCAATGTCTCCACAAAACACTGATGATTTGAAAACAATATGCTTGACCCTTTCAAAATGTGCATCCTCACTCCTACGCCAGCAGCACTTTTATTTTTATAGCAGCCCAAAATCTGTCAAGACACTCATTTCTCCCATTGACATCAGTGAATCATGGATCCGTGCTCATAGGCTGGAAGCTTGTGATATAATACCTTCATGCTAATATTTATACACTTGCCTAATTTCACTCCTAAGAATAATCTAACTACCATCAGAATTCTTTTATTCACAATATAGCTAGAAGTAATTATTGAAGGTTATTTCACACTTTTATTGTAAAAGAAGGCAAAGGAAAGCCAGATCACAGACATAGAGCCTTCAGTGCACTCAATGATGAAGTAAGGGGCAGTCTGTGTGCTGAAAATTGTACATGTTCTTTGGCTCATTTGTAAACTATGATATGTCATTGTGACATTTTGTATGTATATAATAACCAGAAATACTCATGCATCTATTGTTTTAGTGGAAAATGCCACAAAAGCATTTTTGTTGCCTATCCCAAAAGAACTGCTGTTACTTTTTACTTATACAAAGCTACAAGACAACTCAGAACAGTTTCAAAGATTGCTCTTCACTATTTTTAAATTATTTGCTCTTCAGCTAAATTTCAAGGTTGATATCTTTTTGGTTTTGAAATAGCACTTTTGCATTTTCAGCCTGACCTCTCAGCTGGTATTTAGTAACTGCACGAGTCTAGGATCTCCACTGGGAGTCTGCAATGCAAAATAAAATCACTCCATTAAAACCAACGTTGAGGTGGCATCAAGTTGAAGGGGCAATAATTTCATAAATAGCACCAAGTTGGTCCCTTGCTGCTGTCTGCCTTTGGCCTGACCAGATGCTCTTGTAGGGAACATCCCTGCTATTGCTGTGCATCTCTGGCACCTGTGTGTATCTCCAGCTACAGGAAAAAGCTTGAGTGACTTGGTTTTGCTTACCCTCATTTTGCACTCCTTTTAGCACCAGAAGTGGTCCCAGGCACTCTGCAGCTCTCAGTGTCTTGCATTTTGGTATAAACTTTTGTTCTTTCATACTGTTGCTCTGAGGAGGGAGCAGGGTCTTCCTGCCAGCCATGTATGCATAAGCAAAACTATGTTGGGCTTTGAAGGCTGAGCCCAAGACAGAACATTCCCAGTAAGACCTGTTTCATATATGTCATGTCTTAAGTATCCTTTAAATGCTGCATTAATTGTGAGGCATTAGTACAAGGAGGGATATCTTTTCACTTAATCATTCATGACCAAGAGGTTTCTTGTAAACTTGATTCACTCTCTCGTCTCCAGACTTTTTATTCTCCTATCTCACTCCTCATTTGAAGTAGCAATCTGCTACTTATCCTGAAATCAGTTATTTCAGGCCAAAGGAAATGGTATGAAGCTGCTTTTTCCTCCTTCAAGGCCTGCGGCCAGGACAGCCGTGTCCAGAAACTCACTACTGAGTGTCAGACACAGAGTCCCAACAGGGACAGATGCTGTTCAAGCCCACCACCTGGTTCAGAACTGGGGAGATGATGTTTTTTCCCAGTTGCGAATGTCTTGTTACTTAAGAAAAAGAGCTGATCTCCCCTTTTACTGTGAAAACAGAAAAGAAATCTGGTGAATTATTTTCTGTAAGGTTTGTTTTATTACTTACCTTGTCTGCTGGGTGACAATTCCTATGAATCTCACAACTTTAATTCCTTTCAGTTGCTTTTTTGGGGTGATGGGACCCCTGTGAGATGGTAGGTCTCCTTCATCACCCTCGAGCTAGAAATGCAAGAAAAGAAAGAATTAAAATTCTGTACAAAGGTCAGAGAAAGCTTAAAGCCTGCAACTTGAAACCACTGGCACGGAGCTGCAGCACTTCATATTTCTGCTGGGAAGGGATCCCGCTTGTGGAATCAGAATAAAATAAGTTCTTATGAGTGAATGCAGTGATATACACACAGACACACACACACACACACACATATATATATATACACACACACGTGCAAAATTACATGTATGTGTGTATATACGTGCATGAATATTTGTTATATATATTTACATGTATAAGGAAGATGGAAACTTCATTTGAAATCCTTGCTTACTCCTGGGTGATTAGAAAGGATAATAATAACAATAAAAAACCCCTCAAATGGGGATTAAATCCTCAAGAGAAGAAGTGCTCCATTTATTGGAGCCTTTCTTATCTCACACAGAGTAAGGGGATTATGCGATTGCTTTTGTGTTCTGAACGATTGTGGCTAGACAGTTTCTGACATAATGGACTTGCCTACTGAAATAGAAACATTACTGTTCGATGGATTTGCAGCTGGCTGCAGAAATGCATTTGTCTGAGCAGAACTGCATTTGTCTCAACAGAAATGTCCCTTGTAACTCACTGAAACACTTGCTCTGAGTGAGGAAGTCAGGCGTTTTGGGGAAGCCATACACTGCCTTTTGTTAGGCTTGCAAGATGCCGTATGTTCTGGAGACACCGGGGCTGGTGTGCAGCGGAGAAGGGTCCTGAGTTTGTAAGCCTTTGAATTGCAAATGCAACCCAACACTTGTGGACTGGAGGCTGGGTACATCGGAAAAGCTGGCTTTTGGGGCATGTTGCTAACCGATGTGATGGCTCCATCTGCCCAGACACTACAAGTACAGAGTCTTTTGTGATAACCATCATCAGCTTCAAATACTGCATGGGAGAATTTGGGCAGCAGGTCTCCCTGCAGGCCTCCCAGCCTTGCTCTACTAATTCAGACTGACCCATGCACTGTCCTCCAGGGCTGCTGGTCTGCATTTGCTGGCTCTCCGTGGCACTCCTTGGAAGCACACGGTCCTGTTTTGCTCCACTGTTGTGATTGCAAAGGAGATTTGGGTGTGAGAGACAACTTTTACAGGAGTAGAAGGGAGTGTTTGCACTCTTTTCCAGCCAGTGACAGAAGCTACCCACTAAAGTGACACTGTCGTATGCAGAGGTGGGCTTGGTTCCTCTCCCTCTGTGTCCCCTTTCCTTGGGAGGGGTCCTTCCTCACTTTGGTAGCTCAGTAAATCCCATGTGACAGCAGAGATGCTCCCATCCAGCGTGGCTGGACAACAACAGAAACAAAAACCCCAGATTGAGGCTTTTGAAGTTCTCGGTGTGGAGTGGGTGCTGTTGGCTTCAGAGGAGCAGAGCGAGGCCAGTGCAGAGCATGTGGGAAAAATCCACCCCTTCCACACCTGAAACACCACACTGGCACAAAGCCAAGCCAGATCTTTGCGCTGCATTTTGCTGTCTCTCCCTCCAAATCTCAGTGTGTCCTTTCCAAATGTTTTGTCAAAATAAAACATGATCTTAGGGCACTCTTGGCTCTCTCCTGTGCCCACAGCTGGCTGTCCTCAGGGAAGGGTCACACTGGGAACGATGTGCCCCACTGTGCAGCTCCTGGGGGGGATGATGGAGCCCATCTATCTGTTCCATAGATGGAGAACACTTATCAGTTGGAGCATCTTTTGAGGCATGGCAACCCAAAGATGCATGAGTGTTGAAAAGGGACAGCAAAGGGTTAAGGTGTTGGTGCCATCGCAGCCACATCAGAGCTACTCTCCTTTCCTGTTTTCATTCATCTCTAGCCACTTCCACCAACACACCCACTCCCACCCCTTCCCATAACCTGGTCACTTTGTTTGCAGACAACATTAAGTTTCTGCAGTGTTGCTTTTAGTGTGTTGGGGTTTTTGTCTTTAAGATGATGTCATTTTAAAATCATTTCACTTTGTAAAATGACAGTAAACTTTACACTTTCCTGCTGTCACTTGCCAGCGCTGTCACTAGTCTGCTCGTTCTGGGGGATTTATGGCCCTGTGTCTGATGTGATGCAATCCTCTCAAATGAAAAATCATCACGACTGAGCCTGTAGCACAAAGAGACGATTTAAGAGGACCGGGAATAATTAAGCCTGCCCCTTACAAGCCCAGCACAAAGGCATTTCTCAGAGCTGCCTGTACTCTTAGTGAATAGGCAGAAGGGGATCTTAGTTTTCTAAGACTGAAGTCCCCCGTGGTCTTCACCGCATCTGTGAGTGAACGGGAGTCTGTGTCTTTGGATTTTAGCTGGTGCTTGGGGGAAAAAAAGAGACTGCCATTCTAGGGGGATCCTTCCTCCCCGAGCCCACCAGACCTTGCCAAGCCTGTCTCAGGCAGGGGAAGATGCTGAGCATGTGCTGGTTGCAGCACACATGAGCCCGTATGGAGTAAGGAACTGGGAGCATCCTGTGGCCCCACGTATTTGCATAAGTAGCTGATAGGACTTCTGCTTGGCCATGTCTGTCATCCCGCACTCAGCAGCTACTGTCACACTTGAGCCCCTGGCTAATGTTTGGCATCCCTTCCTTGGGCCTGGAGACTCCTGCTACCAAGTCTCCTGAAAGAGCTGCTCACCCTGATGCCAGTCCAGGGCAAGAGTCTTCTCCATGTCCTGTAACAGCCCAAATCAAGAGCTGTTTAAAATCTGTAACTGCTTTCCAGGGTCTCGGGGACTGCAGCCTTCTGTATTAAACCTCCCTGATGTATTTCTTCCGAAGGTCCCTACTCAGCCTGCCTGCACCTCGGGGACTGAGGTACCAGGTCACCACCTCCTGCTGTGCTGTTAGGGGATCAAAAAGGGACCTGTGGTGCACTAATCTTCCCCTCTGACTTTTTCCTAAGGCGCCGAACTGCCTTTGAGCAGCAGGAGGAAACTGTCCAGCAAATGTATGTCCTCCTGCTCATTTACTATGTGCCTGAAATCAGAAATTTGAGAGCAATTAAAATAAAAACAAAGCATTTAAAGATAAAGAGCCATGTTATAACTGAAAATAATTTAGGTTATGTTTTAAGAGTCCCCACCAAGAGCATTTCCCCAGAAATCTGGGGGATTTTAGACAGCCACTTCAGCTGAACTCCTGGAGATGCCCTGAAACTGGCACGTGGTGCATTAGCAGCTCTTGCCATTGAGCTGCTCTCTCTTTGGGAATGGAATTCATGTGCAAAATGTTAAAGGAAATGACCACTCCAGTTATATGACAGGGTGGTAATTTCAAAACCACACAACTGTAGTTTATCTGCCCCTCTTCAACTAAAAAAAAAAATGACCAGTGATTACAACAGGAACAGACTCTGGCTGAAAGCTTTTATTAAATCTCACTCATTATCTAGAAACATGACTGAACAGAGTACCAGCAAGCATGTTATTCAGATCCAGTTTTTATTTACACAGGATTTTGAACTAATTTTTTTTTCCAGTTTCTGGCTTGGTTTTGTCTGCCTTTCCAAAAGAGAGGCTTCATATTATAAAAGCCTTAGGTCAGTTTGTGGCTGAAAGTACTCGAAGATCATTGTCTTTGCAGCATTGTGCACACAAGTGGAGCAATGTAATAACTGCAATAAATGCAACAAATATGAGAAGTATGTCAGTGCTAATCACATTTCATATGTGTAGGCTTTTTTGGTCTTAATGCAAGAAAAATGTAACTTACATGCAACTGCTCTTGTTTACTGTCATTTCTGTGATTGTTGCTTTATGTACTTCTTAAATCCAATTATGGATGTGACTCACTGGTACTCTCAGCAGACTGCATTCAGGGACATAATCTTGTCAAAAGTTAGACCTGAGATAGTAGCTCCTTTACACACTTTCATTTTCTGTCTGTAGGGCATCAATGCAAATTCCTGGTATTCAGATAATTGCATTGTTTGATTGTATCTGGAGGTATGTTTTTAAACTTTGGACTGTTGATAAATAGTTCTCTGTTAGCATTTCATGGTCCAGTTGTGATAGTTAATTATGTGTGGTCACACCAGCCCAGCAGTGTAATTTTTATTTATTCATTTGATAACCATAACAGCTAAGTTCAAGAAGAAAAGATCTGTATTTCTCCAGTATACTGCTTTTCACTGGTCAGTGTAGCAATGCCAACTGGAAATAGAATAGAGCTGGACTTAGCCAGCATGGTGTCACAGGAAGAGGTAATGTCCTACATAGCCTTCACATTTTTCCAAAATGCTTCTCCCACCTTCCAAACCTTACTGCCTCACCTTTCTGTCCCCTTTCCCTCCCTGTTTCTTTCACAACCTACAAAGGAACTGGGCCCTGAGGAGCATCTGCAGGTGGGTCTGCAGATGTGCAGAGCTGACAGTGCTGCTGTGGCTGTGCTGGTCAAGACTTGATCCAAATCCTGCTTTGGACTTACCGAATCACTGGGACAAAGTTCTTGGGTGTCCCTCAGTCACGCTCACGTTGTCCTCAGAGGCGACATGAAAAGACAGTGTGCAGCGACAGAGGGGAGCACGACGGAGTGATCTCCTACTGTGCGTTTTCATGCAGTGTCAGGCCGAGGGGTGAGGGTTGCAACTGCCCCAGATATACAGCTGTTGCTTAAGAAGGGAAGGTCTTGTACATCGGCCTCATTGCCCTTGTTATTGTTGCTTCCATTTGGCTTGGTTAAGCAATAAATTATACTCCGTTTTAGAGTTCCTGTCATAATAGATGCAAATGATCTGCACTCTTTGGTTGTTTTTTTTGAGCTGGCCTGTGAATAAACATTGGTTCTTCTCCAGTGGTGAAAAACCCGTAATTGTCTGAACATTGAGAGAAACATATTAGCTCAAGCTGCAAAATGAACGTGTAATGGTGTAAATTCATTCCTGTTTGCACTTTCCTCAGCACAGATAGCTTGTAAAATTGGTCGTTTAGTGGTTGCAGGCGCTGTCTTTGGGCACATGGTGAGCTTAGGGAGAAGTTAGGGGGAGATGCCATCTGCTGGAATGTCTGGACACTGTCAGAAGGAGCAGCAGAGTTGAAAGCAGCTGTGAGCAAGTGATACGGAAGACTAAATTAACACTCAACACCCATGAGTAGCCACTAGCTAGGGGTAAATCCCACCTCCCACTTTCTCCTCAGCTCGGAACGCTGAAGCTGCCACTTTCCTCCCGCTGGGACGTTTGTCTGACCCTTGTTGGCCGAGCACCTGATGAATCACGGCCACCACTGCTCTTCGCAGTTACGTGAGGCTGGGAAGGAGATCATGGAGGGCAAGAGAGAAAGATGTCAAACAGAAGATGTAGGACAATCATTAAGAGCGGCTGTAAAGGAGAATAAAAGGTTGAAAATCTAGAAATGAAAAAGGGAAGAAAAATAAGCCTGCAGAAGCCTTGGAAGGGAAAGCTTTTCATAGTGAGAACTGCAATAACAATAATTGTCATCAGTGGGGACTGATAAATGCATATCTCCAATCCAGCAAAATGTTGAACTTCACTGAGTAATGCTACTAACACCTTAGTTAAGCACTTATGCAAATGTTTGAATGAGAAAGATAAAATGAAACCAAATGCAGGAAACAGCATGTCAAGAATAAAACTGTTAATTGTTTTTTGATTTAATCCTCTGATTCTCATTATTGCTTCTCCCTACAACCCACTGTGTTTTTACTGTAACTTTCAAACTTTCAAGGTGGTTGTAGAGAAGTAGGTAGAGCTTAGTGCTTTCTTCATTTCCCCCCAGTGCGTGATTGTACTAAATGTGTTTTTAATATTGCTTTTTAACCGCTTCGATTTTTTATTTTGTTGTTGTTGTTGTTCACATCAGAAAACCACAAGGCAGACATTAGATATGATTTATCAGGAAATATCTGGGGCTATGCCAGCTGATTAAAAAGGAAAAAGAAAGCAAGCACAACTCACATGGGAGCCCATCTGAATAAGATTCACGGGGCAGCAGTCATGAGAGAAGTTCTCTGCAAACTGGAGTTGGATGAGTTGACAGGAACAAAGATACCTGTGTCAGTTTGTCATGGAAGAAGAGAAGGGATACCTCACAGCACATGTTGATAGGAATTAAAAATAGTAGATTCAGGCATCCTTCTTTAGCATCAGAGATCAAACATACACAAAGGTGTATTGCTGTACGGCTCCACTTTCATATCCTACCTGAGATCAGGCTCAGAGCCTTACAGGGAGGCATTTAGAAATGGATAGGTTCAGCATGATTTTGCTCCTGTTGGAATGGATGGGAATAGGCATACACCGTTAGACACTCCTCTGGCTTTAAGGCCAGTGTTAAGCCCTTGGGAACAATGAACCATGGGTCTTGCTTTAAGCAACAGGAGGCCCTGGCAACATCCTTAGGTGGATCTTGGGGCTGGGAAGTAGAAAGAAGATGTCAAGGACAAAGAAGAAAACAGTGGGAGAGAGAATGCGAACAGAGAAAGGAGAGAGCAGAAATGTAGGTGCATCATACATCTATTTTGTGTTGTCAGCTTAATTCAACTTGGAAGCTCCATGTCTTTCTTGCCCTGGCAACAATAAATAGCTCATAGTGATGACTTGCAAATCCATGAATTGTTAGAGACTTGTAAGTTTTAATCCTCAAAGCTCTTCCAATATGGTATCTCAAAGGTCTGGAAGAGTCAAGATACAATGATGATGAGAAAATAATAGGCAGTCACATAAGTAGCTGGGTGTGTAGACGTCTAATCAGCTGGCCAGGGATTTAAGTGACCTTTGGATGACCTGTGTTTCATTTGCTTGAAAGTTCAAATCTTTCCCTCACCTGGATCCTGAAATACACTGGAGCATGAACATTTTGCTGGGTGTCCTATGCTGGTCTCCATGAGGGGTGACTTCATGAAGCACCTCACCCTCAGGCATGGGCTCACCTGCTCCTCTGGTTGGGGTGAGCAGATGGAGCTGCTCCTCCAGAGGAGATCCATGCTCTTGGAAGCATCATTGCCAGCCCCTCTCAAAATCAAGGAGACATCTTTGAGTTATTTTTCCCCTACAACAGAAAGATGAGAGAGTAAGACGATTTAGCCATTCCTGCCACCAATGAGGTTTACATGGGCTCTGGATAGCAGAACCAGGGGAAGCTTAGGAGTTGCTCCAGTTAAAAGAAAATAAGTGGATTGCTGGGAAGAGGAGGGAGGACAAACTTGTATCTTTTGAGGTTCTACTACTGAAATTTAAAGCTCTCCAAGCTTCCTCAATTTTGTTCTTTTATCTGAAAAGTTTTCTCTGTACTTGTCCCCAGACTGTAACACCATAGAAGACAATAACACCAGAGGACTTCTTTGTCAGCATGCAATAATACACCACATGTAATTAATTTAGACTAGTACAATACTAATAACAACTCCAATAATAGTAGTAGCCAGAGGAAGAAGGAAGGTTGTAAACCCTACCTTTGGAGAATTTTACGTGTACTCAGAGCCCAGGAGCAACATTGCTGTTCTCAGTGCTGCAATGCTTCTTCTCCCTCCTAGTGGAAAATAGGGTATGCTGTCCCTCTCCAAAATGTGCCAGATGACATGTGAGTCAGTCCTAGCACGCTGAAATCCTATCTGGAACACCAGGGGAGTAGTTAAGCAGCTGCCTTCTTATTGTCATAAAACTTGATAGCTTTTTGCAAATATGTACAAGCAAATGTTTTGCTTCCCTTTAATGTGTTTGAACACTCACATTGCCAAAAAGCTAAGTACCTACAACAAAGTTTGGTATTAATTCTTTCCCATCTTCACTTAGTTGCTTATTGATTTGGAAGGAGAAGGAATTTACAGGATTTAGGGCACAATCTCATTGTCAAAGTTGAAAATCTTTAAGAAATAAAGAAAGGAGTGAACATTTGGAAGAAGAAAAATGGTGGTTTTGTGAAGCTGGAACAAAAAAGGAGGAAAGGTACTAAAATACCTTCATTCACTGTCTAAAACAATTGCTCCAAGCAGGAAACTTGGCACTTGAAGCATTTATTAAGTCAATTCAGAGGGATCTGTGTTCAACAAATGAGATAAATGTCAAGACAAAGTTTTTAGGCACTCACAGTACATCACATTTTCCTTCCCCTAGAAAGCAGAACAAAAATGTGCACAAATAAAACTACTTACATATGTAAAAATCACATTCAGTTTAAATAATCTTTTCTTCCTGCCTAGATGTATCAACATTGTATCAAGGCTTAATGTAATCTTTTAAGAGTATGATTATGTGAGGATGTTTTTATCCTCTCTACTCCTTATTGTTAACCTACATCAAAGCAAACATGTAAACACATATTTATCTGGAGAGCATCTTTATTTTGGTCACTGGTTCTGGGTGCTTCCTCTGTGTGGAAAGGGACATTCAGGCAGATCAATAATAACTCTACATTTTTTTTGCCGTCATCCATTTAGCAACCTCTCTTTCTTTTTGCTCAGTCTCTTATCTCCCATTATGTGCTTTTCAGACTGTTCCAGCTCCTGGAAATGTCTGTTTTTCTGCTGCCTACTCTTTGCTAGCACCATGCAGCCCGATGCTGCCAGGTGCATTCATTGTGGCAGGAGGGAGTACCTGCATTGGAGACAAGGCCCTGCTGCTCTCACCTGCAATCTTCAGACTTCCACTGCTGCTCAGTGCAGAGGCTTTCTGGCAATTGAGTCCTTTGCATTTTAGTAGAAATATGGCAACAATCTTAGGTGTTTGTATTCGCTTTTCTCAGAGAAGAGAGACAGAGAAGGTGCAGGTTGAGGAAGTGTTAAAACACTTCTGGGACTTGTGAGGTCTGATGTCTGCATGCTGACCTTGTTCCCTGGAGATCCCAGCATGATGCCTAAGCAGCCACAGGACAGAGGGAAGTTTTATTTCAATTTCTCATCAGAGTACCACCTGATCATGCCTTTGCAAAATGAGGGAGGGAGTGTACAAACAACTTAAAGAGCAGGGAGGGTACTGAGGGAATCTCTCAATCCCAAAGCACTGAGATTTGTAATCCTTACTCAAGCTAGGGAAAGCTGTTTGCTATAGTCCCTTGATGGTTAAGCTCTCCAGACCCCTGAGTCATTGGGGGTCATTGACTCATCCAAGTCATTACAAAACAGAGGGAGTGCTGCTGTTGCACAGAGGACTTTCAAATAATGACCAGTTTTTAGGGAATATCCCACTGGACAAATCGTCTCCCACCTAAATGTGAAGAAGGTTCAAAACTCAATAGAGTAAAGCAAGAGAGAATCAGGGAGAGGGTGTCAGGTGGGAGGTGGAAAGCAGTGATGAGCACAACAGGTCAGATGATTTCTGTCTTCTCCAGAGGACATTCAGCCAGTTTTCCATCCCTGCTCCATATGATTCACACTTCGCTCCCCCAGCATTACTGATGGGAATCTCAAAAGATCAGAGAAGGAATGAAGAGTAAGTTTGTTCCTTGCCAGGTCAAAACATCAGCCAGGGACAACACAACTCCAGGAAAAGCCACAGAAGAGGAAAAGTAGTATAGTTCTCATGGCTGACATTTCTGGTTACAGAGCCATTTAGCAAGTCCTTCTGAATGAGCTGTAAAAAGGCCCAATGATCACACAGACTTCTGTGCTGGGCTTTGCTGGCACAAGTGTCTGTCAGGTTGACCTCGGTCTCGGGTAAAACAATGCTGTTTGGTGTTGATGGTATTGAAATATGGACCTTTGTCTTTTAAGGAAAAGTTTGGGGAGGTCTAAGAAAGCAAATCAGGAAGTTTCCCTTTGTATTACTGTCACTGAATGCTTTCTTTGAAAGAGTCTTTCTCCAGAAAGCAGAAGGGTTGGAGATTATTAAATGTGTTATGCCAGTGCTATGAAAGCTATGGACATTTGTCCTCAAAGAGCAACTGAGTTTTTCAGGTACAGGCATCTCCAAGTAGCCAGAAAGCCAGCATAACCAGATACCACTACTTTGTAGGCACAGGGACCTTTTCATGGCCAGGATCATACAAGGAAGGCCTTGGCCAGAGACAGTAGTCCCTGCAGGACTGGTCTAGCTGGCATAGGTTAGAACAGACTTCAAGATGCTTTAGCTCACATGTAGGGTTGTTCTGACATCTCTAAATGCCAGAATGTAGGATATTTGGACTCTTGGGTTTTATCCTGGGTTTTGGAAGTGGAGTCGTGGTTGATGACAGAAAGTACAGCCAGGAATGTAATTTGGGAGTGCCAATGTGGATGGATTTGCGGTTTGGTTTAGCTGATGCCCATTTTCTGCTCCCCATCTTGCTTAAGATGAACTTCCATTTCCTTTCAGTTCTGTTTTGTACATAAGGAGATGTGGAGACTTTTATCTAACAGAGTTCAGACTATCAATGAGCTAAGTGAGAAAGTTGGATCAAGTTAGGAAAGAAACTCTGGGGATAAATGATCAAGTTCTTAATAGTGGAGTTTTATCATTGGGATTAAGGCCAGGACCTTTGGTGCAACAGACACAGATCTAGAAAAAGGGGTGAGTAACAATGTCATAAAGTTTGCTTGTAACACAAATTATTCAGAGTAAAACCAAAAGCCAGCTGCAAAAAAAAAATGGAGAAAACATTTCTGAAAACTGAATGACTGTATGAAATGGCAAAAGTCTATAAATACAGAGTAACAAACATGGTTAAAAGAAACAATCCTGCGTATATGTACAAGAATCATGAGTTCTGACTTAGCTGCCACTGCTTAGGAGAGATATATCGAGTTATTATGTGTAGTTCTCTGAAAATATCAGGATCAACAGTTATTGGAAAGGCAAATATCAGGTACAAAGTATTAGAAAGGGAATAGAAAGCAGACTACAAAACACCATTATCCCAATGTTCAGCCCATGATTCACCCACATTTTGACTGCTGCATGCAGTTCTGTTCTCCCTAGAGGAGGATCAGAGAAAGACAGCAGAGATGATTAACAGGTATGAATGGCCTCCAGGTGGAAACACATTAAACAGTCCAGCACTCTTCAGCTTGAAAAAGAGAAATCTGGAAGGGTCTGACAGAAGCATACAGGTCTGAATAGTATGGAAAAGGTGTGCAAGGGGGAGAAACACTTTCCTTGTGCTCTGTTCCCTGTACTCCAGGCATTTATTAGCAGTTGCTGCTGGAAACAGGAAACTCAGGTAACTGGTGCTGTTTGCTAGTTCTTACACTCTTTTATTTGGGATGAGGGAAAGTTGTTACAAGCAATTATAATTTATAAGGGAAACTTGTGTTGCATTTTGCTGTACTATGGATGTATCACTGATTTTTGCAGAGTATTAAGGTCAGCAGAGAAGGTCAAGCCAGATTTTCTGCTGAGGCATCAGTTACGATGAAGAGAAACAAACCAAAGTTTAACTTGTGGGCAGAAATTTCCCAGAATACATTGGCAACTGGGCAGAATCATTGCTTTGGCTTGGCTCCCAAGCATATTGGCTCTCTGTTCCAGCACAGGAACAGACCTAGGCAGTGTGTTGTAAGACAGGTCAAATTCCTCAGGATGGACCTGATTCAAAAGTATCTGCTAGTCCATGACAGTGTCCTAAGTCTGAGAGTTGTAGCAACTCTTCTAGGCAGTAGGAAGGGGAATCACGTGGTGACACTTAGTGAAGGTATTTCCGCTTTATAAAGTTGTCAGCTACCTATCAGCAATTCATAGAAATGCAGAAATTACAGCCATGTTGTAATTCTTGGTGTGCGTTATCTGTCATCATCACTGGTAACACGTAAGCAGTTTACATGTCCTTTGTTAAGAAGCATCATGAATAATTGTTTTGTCACAGTGATATTACTAATAAAAACTAACAAATTTTGTATCATTACTAGTGCTGTCAAACTGTGTTCTTAGCTGAGTATTTCAGGTATCTTATCTATAGTTGGTGTTATTTTATCACCAATGATAACTGATCATAATTTTTGTGAGGGACCTCAGTTCAGATAAGGATCCCACTTTGCTACCCCAGTATCAGACATTGTGAGGACTTGCCTTACTGGTGCATCATCATTGCCATGTAAGAGATGGAAAATGGAGGGATGAGACAGGGTGTGCATAGCAAGGTTTTCATTGATGGCGATGTAGCATTTGGGGTAGATCTGTTTTCTCACAGCACAGGAACGCTACAGGAGCAGCTCTGATGCTGGTGGATGTGGATTCCTAAGCAGAGAGGTTCACCTCTGGATGAGGTGTAGGCACCTTAGGGTAACTTGTGGCACTGCTTGAGGCTGGCAGCAGAGAAGCTGGGAGTGTCTCAGAAGCTAATCTACGTGCTGGAGACGGTGTGCTGGAAACATTAACTCTACCCAAACTAATTTTCCTTGTTTCTGAGCTTGCTCAGAGCTACCGCAGCACCTCTCCAAGGCACAGCATTGTACAGCTCTCTGATAGTACCTCCAGAAATCACATGGATGTGCTCTGTTAAAAATGGGGAGGAACTAAAGGTCCTTGCCAACAGACTTTAGAACTGACTAGGTCTTAATTTATCCATGGCAGAGTGTCTTACTCAGTAGGTGAGAATTTAGCGATGAGTATATTGAGTGGCAGCCAGCTTGGAGCATGAGTCTAATTTACTGTAACTCTTGCTACGTTCTGTCTGATCATTATCGTGCTGAACAAAATGTTTTTAAAGTGCTTTTATAGGGTTGAGTGACTTATTCAATAATTTATAGCATTTTTGAGGGATTAGAGGATGAATTTAAGTCATCAAATAATGCCATTATGGCTCAATGACTACATTCTTTATCAGGAAAAAAAAATCACTTGTAATTATGCTCAAAAAGACAGAGACCCTTTATTCAGCTGTTCCCCCAAGAACAATGCTATCAAAGATGCTGATAGGTCTCTCGGCTGTAAAGAGGGCTGTCCTTCTTTGTTAGGAAGGAATATATCAGCTGCTGTCTGCTTATCTATATAACCATTGTGCCATTTATGCCACATATTTTCAGTGTGCCATGCTTTTAATCGTCTGCGCCTTGCAGAGGCTGGGGATCCTTCTGCATGCGGAGCTGTGAAAATTCTAGGGGACCCCATGGCCCCACTTAAGTTGGTGGGAGTTTTGCCCCTCATTTCAGCAGAGAATTTCTCTCTGCCAGAGCCTATGCAACAAAGAAAAGGCACAGTCCTTGTAGTGACTCTCTGGAGACCTTTACATACACCAGATTGTAAGGTGTCAGCCCAGCCCTTAGGATTTTTTTACATGTTTTTTTCCCTTTCATTTGTTTTTATCCATCTTAACTCCTAGCTGCCCTGGCTAGGGGACCACTGGTATCTCAGGGTGAATGTGCTTTCCACTGGTGGACTGAGCACTGCAGGATTTCATTGGACTCAGCTTATGTCTAATGCTGACAGACTAGCAGTGTAACCCAAAGCTTTCATTTTCTCCTTAAAGATATCCAGTGAAATCACGAAATCCTGCTTGCTTGACCTCTGAGCTGGCTTTTCAGACCAGCTTTTAGCAGCTTAGGAAGACTTATCTCAGAGAGGAAAATCAGGTCATGCAGTGTGTGTGGACAAAGACTGGATAAGTCTGATTTGAGCATGGGCGGAAAATACATTAGATCATCCCTTATCCTTGGAAAATGACTGTACGTACAAGATGGGCATTAATTGGAGTAATTCTTGCAAGAGAGCTTGAGAGGAGCAGGCCAGAAGCAAGCACAGCTCTCCGTGAGGGTGCCTGGGTTTGGGGTTCTCTGCACATCGCTCTCCGTGTCCCTCACTTACTGAAAGCATCAGCCACGAGCAGACAGGCTGCAAAACAAAAGCTCTTTAAAGACAGGAGTAATAAACAAGGAACACGTTCACTTTAATGTCTAAAGGCATTCACAGCTCTCCTGTCTGGTAATGGTGTTGGCTATATGGACCTTGTAGGAATCAAAGGCAGAAAAAATTGATATTTCGGTCCAAATTCACCAAGACACTAATCTTCCTCACTTCCAAAGTCTGACTGGTTTTCAACTAGACCATCCCAAACAGAATAAACTTCAGTTCATCCTCACAGCTGGGAAAAAGGACTACACTACAAACATGGGACATGTCTTTATGTGAACACACTGAAAATACCCAAAACTGTGAAAATGAGTATTTTAAGTGTAATTATGAAGAGCTCTTTGCATGGTCTAGTGGGACGTGTCCCTGCCCATGGGACTGGATGAACTTTAAGGTTCCTTCCAACCTAAACCATTCTATGATTCTATTATTCTATATCCCACTAGTGTCAGGCTGAGGAAATTAAGAAACTTAAACATCTTTTTGGTCGTGGTCTTGATTGCTAACTTAGATAACAATGAAAGCAGGGTAAAAAGCTGCCCTTTTTTAAGGCAAAACCAGCTTTTTCTGATCAGTGGCATTACATTATCCTTTTCTACTAAGGGTATAATGAAGAAATGGCATAACAAAGAAGCTTTGCATGTAAAGATAATGCATGCGAGGGTAGTCCCACAAAATGCCTCTTCTCTATAATTTGTTTGCTTTCCGTCTTTATATGATGAGAAGGTATACAGTATTTCTGTGCATCCTTTGGCCTGCTTCCCTTCAAGTGTATCACAGCAGGTAAGAGCTTGTGTTTATGACAGAGCCTGGCCCAAAAGGATCTTTCCAATACATTGGCATTTGGATCCTAAATCTGTTACTACAGACTTGATGCCCATACAATATTTTATTCAGATTTCTTACCGTCAGGTGAGAATCATCTCATTTCAATGTGTAGTCTCATGTTCAAGTTAGCCCCCCATGTTCCTCCACTCAGCAGGCCAGAGGCACCTCTGGACTCACCCCATCCATTTCAGAGGCCAGACTCAACCAGTCACTCTTTGGAGGCAACAAATTCCATTCTCTCCACAAACAACAGGGAGAGCCTAGGTGACTGGATTAGATACCTACCTTTCTAATGACATGAAATGAATCCATTTCTGGCTCCTAGATGGGACAATACAGTAACTCCCAGCCATTGCATGTCTAGGAAGGGAGGGACTGGTGCTGTCTGAATCACTCAGCGCTCTCTGAAATTTAGATGCCGTAGTAGTTGCGACACCTAATTATCCATGTGTAGTAGGTGGTCCATATAGGAGTGCACAGCAGAGCAGCAGATGGGAGTTGCTGCTGTCAGATTAGATTGAGATTAGGTACAGCTTAATTAACACTTTATTTTCATTTGATTCGACTCTGATTAGTCAGACAAAAATTATTACAGATAAGCATGGCAGAAATCAAGAGGCACAGCTAACATTCCTATTATTAATAAGTCAAGGAAGCATTTTTACAGAGCAATACTTTGCTAGTAAGGGGTTATTCCCTGAATTTGACACTACTTTGGTCTGGAGAACAAGATGAACTTGGAAAGAGCTCTTTACCATGCCAAGCAACTGCTTCGTAAACCTGCCTTTTCTAGCTCTACACATCCCAAGCGATCTAATTTACATAATCATACGTATTCCAACACACATTTGAGGTACTTTGTGCCGTTTGTTAAAACTCACATTATTTTTTATCATATCACCTCTATATTTGTAATAACAAGAGGGACACAGAGAAGTTTTATGAAGACTCCTAGTAACTTTAGTAAAATTTATCAAGAGTTTTAGTGTCAAACCCCACAAATGTCACGTCAGAATTACTTGCTACCCAATGTCAAACCTTTGTCATGATATTCAAATATTCTGAACCCACAGTTCGACACATCACAAGACTTTTGCCCTTCCCCAAGTTAATTGACCTAATGAGGTGAATTCTTCTGTGTCAGAGACTCCTCCTGTTGTTTGAATCCACACAGTCTCCAGCCTGGCTTGCTCTTCCTGCCTGTAATATCTAAAAAAACCTACTAGATACATTTATGTGGCCCAAAGGCAAGGTCGCTTGCAGAAGCAGCCTGCAAAGCAGCCTTTGGGTAAAATTATTTCTGTGCAAGATAGTACAAACCAGTGAGGCAAGTAAATCCCATTTAAACCTTATTTTGAACATAAAGGAGGCATATGCTGTCTATTGCCCAGGAGTGAATCCAACTTTTGCTTTTTAGGGCAGGGAAAAGGATGTCACAAATCAAGACATTTATTCAGTAGAGCAAATATGCAGGTTTAGAACATCAAACATCCAAAGTAATCCAAGCTTGCAATAAATGAACACTTCTCTCTTGTCCTCAGTTGTTGTCCAACTGTCAGGACTGCGAAGGGATGACCTCTACAGGCCAAGCCAATTCAAACAAAGTCAACTCCTTTTTTTACCTCTGTGCTGTCTAACCAAGTATTTACAAAATGTAGTACAACTCAATGTAGCTCATTTAGTTCAGCTGGTTTCTCCTTTTGCCTTCTCTCCTCATAGCTAAGTGGTCAGCTGGGTGTTCCTACTTCATTGTTTTGTCTGAGCTGTCTGGTCCAACACATCTCAACAGGCATTGCAGATACCTATAAAAGGCTCCTTACTGTACTTTTATCTCTTCAGCTCTGCCACCAGACAGTGAGAAGGACATACCCCGTCCCCTGAAAAGCCTTATAGCAATAAATTGAATCTTTTCTTAGTTTATGTGTTTATTGTGTGGCTGTGACCATCAGGGTGCTGAATGTCTTCGTTCTGAAGTCTGCTTGCTGTCTTGTTCATGGATTGTATTCAAGGTCTCCAAAATGCTGGAGAAAATGTAAGCAATGGAATGTTGACAAAGGATTTCTATATTAGTTGCTTCTAAAGCTTATACTACTTACATATATTTTTAGTGTGTGCTGTTAGACTGAGGAGGAAAGGGTTTGTGTAGAGAACACAACAGCTTTGGGAGGGCACTGACATAATTCCTCTCCATGGGCATTAGAGGCTAAGTGCCAGCCAAAGCCAGGCTATACATTCAACAAAGCAAAGTTCGCAGTGAAATTTCCTTCATCTGCATTTTTGCAGGCACATGAAACAAGGACACAAGGACCTCTCCAGACAGAACAGCAGGAACATGGGAAAATGAAACAAAACATTTTAGCAGCTGCAAAGAGAACTAGTACTCATGGCAACTTAATTAAGAAGTCATGTTAAGCTAAAGGATGAGACAAAAGAGAGAGGTCAGGTCACTCTTCAGCCACGGACCCAATCCCACCTTCATGCAAAGATGGGGGCAGAAATTTAATCTCCCCAGTGCCTCCTCAAAGTCCTTGCCAGACAACGCTGTTGTGCCCCACAGCAAAGCCCAGGGCTTGTCTGGCAGGGGAGGCAGCCTGAGTGTAACAGATTAACCAGAGACCCTCATCCTTGCACTGTGGGGTACCGACCTTTGCTATTTCCCAGATGTGGGAAACGCTACAGCGTAATTTGAGGATGATTTCTAGACACAGGCAATTGCAATTGCACTTTCCCCTGCTCAGAGAAAGAGAACAGGACAGTGATAGCCTGTCCACCTGTTGTTCTTCATACATGAGTAGGCCTATTTAAAAACAGGGATGCAAAACAGGTTTTTACTGCTCTTGCACAAGAATAATGCAAAATGAGCAGAAGTCTGAGAAGGTTTTTGTTGGCACCAACCTTCCCATTCTCCGGAGTCGCACGTTATCTGATAGCTGGAATACGGCAGGCCCTGGATAGTGTGTTATTCTTTCCCACGCTGCAAGATTTAGGCAGTAAATAGCTTAAATAAATGCCAAAAGAATAATTCTTTTTTACTTCATCTGATTTAAGGAAGCCTTTCCTCAGATAATTCCTCCCAGGCATGCGGTCCAAGGCAGGACTAGTCCCTGGTGGTTCGAGCTATTCTGACCTCTGTAGCTGGCTCCAGTTCAGCTTTCTAAAGGTTGGAGATAAAGAACAGAAGAAACAACTCTCTACATCCAAGTACTGTTGTACATTTATTTGAGCTTAGCTCAATGAGATGCCAGGCTCTCCTTGAAGGGCCTATGCCTTTGTACAGTGGTAGTGGCCCTTTGTCACTTTTGATTAACCTTTTTTTTTCCTGAAGCCAGTTTAAAAAAGTAACCACCATGTCCAGTAATGCAACCAGAGGGGCAGTGAGGCAGCTGATAAACTCTCATGAGGGGAATCCTGGCCAGGCAAAGAGCTAAACTCTGCAGGGCTGAAAGCAGAAGTGGGTGAGCTCTGTCTGCATGACATCCTGTCCCTCAGGCATGTCAGCCGTACCACTCAGTTTGTTGTCTGAAGACTTGCTGAGAGTGCACTTAATCCTACAGTCTATGTCATTGTTTAAGATATTAAACAGTACTGGTTCCAATATGGACCCCTGAGGGACACCACTCATCACTGATCTCCATCTGGACATCGAGTCATTAACCAGTACCCTCTGGATACGACTGTCCAACTAGTTAGGCATTCACCTAAGAGTCTACCCATCAAATCCATACCTCTCCAACTTAGAGAGAACGATGTTATGGGGAACTATGTCAAAGGCCTTACAGAAGCCCAGATGGATGATATCCCTTGTCTACTGATGTGGTCACTCCATCATAGAAGGCCACCAGGTTGGTCAGGCAGGACTTGCCCTTGGTGAAGCTATGCTGGCTGTCTTGAATCACCTCTCTGTCCTCCATATGCCTTAGCGTAGCTTCTACAAGGATCTGTTCCATGATCTTCCCAGGCACAGAGGTGAGACCGACAGGTCGGTAGTTCCTAGGGTCCTTTTCTGCCCTTTTTATAGATGAGTGCAATGTTTCCCTTTTTCCAGTCACCAGGGTCTTCACCTGACTGACGTGACTTTTCCCATACCATGGAGAGTGGCTTGGCGACTACATCAACCATTTCCCTCAGGACTCTGGGATGCATCTCATCAAGTCCCATAGACTTGTGTCTGCTCAGGTTCTTCAGGTGGTCACAGACCTGATCTTCTCTTACAGTGGGAAGGATTTTGCTCCCCCAGTCCCCGTCTTGTGGTCCATCCACTTGAAAGGTGTGGGAAGAGAGTTTGCCAGTGAAGACTGAGGCAAAATATTTGTTGAGTACCTCAGCCTTCTCTTCATCTGTTATTACTAGTTTGCCAGTTATGTTAATTAGAGGAATACACTTTCTTTGACCTTCCTTTTCTGGTTGACATACCTGTAGAAGCCCTTCTTATTATTCTTTGGATCCCTTGCCATGTTCATCTCCAGCTGTGCCTTGGCCTTCCTGACCCCATCCCTACACAACCAGATAGTGTCCCTGTACTCTCCCCAGGATACCTGTCCCTGCTTCCACTGCCTGTGCATTTCTTTCTTGCCCTTTGGTTTGGCCAGCAGGTCTTGACTCAGCTATGCCAGTCTCTTGCCTTCCTTTCCTGATTTCTTACATCTGGGCATCAAGAGCTCCTATGTCCTATGGAAAATGTCCTTAAAGATCTGCCAGCTCCATTCTGCTCCTTTGTCCCTGAGGGCAGTTTTCCAGGGGATCTTATTGACTAACTCCTTGAGCAGCTGGAAGTTGGCTTTCTTAAAATTCGGGTTCCTGACATTACTGTTTGGCTGACTCAGAGAAGGAGTATTCAGCGCCATTGAAAAATAAAACCCAATAAAGCCATATTGCTTCCTACATCTTGAGTTCATAGAGAAAAATGAGGCAAATCCCGGAAGTGCTCTCTAAGAAACCTGGTGTTTTCGCATTTTAATGAAGCTGCTGTTGGCAGAGACAGATGATAGATTTGTAGAACCCTCAGAATGCTGCAGCCACTGGCACCATTTGTCACACTCATCAAGAGCAAGAGGGGATGGCAGGAGCCTAAGGTTTATGTCAATTCCCACGAACTAACACCCATCAGATTAAGTGGGTTTATAACAAAGATACTGATAATTATAAAGGAAGGAGAAGGTCCTTCAGCAACAAGAGAGAAGACCACTGTTGGGGTTGTGTGCTAGTGACTCATTTAATACCAAGTAGATGGGCAATCATACGTTCTCCATTGAACTTTGCGTTGTGCACTCACACCAGCACTGTGGGCTGCCACAGTGGAGAGAAGATTTACTGTCACCTCCACCCCTTCTGTGCCCAGTGACACTTGGGGATGCTGATTTTGGTTAGCATCAGTCATTGTCCCGGGACGAGTAACTTTGAACAAAGAGATCCAGTCCCACCTGAGGCTTTAATCAACGCACGGAGACGCAGATCAGGGCCATTCTTCACACATTGCATTTCAGTATTCGGCATTGTTTTCCATCGGAGTTCAGAGCTGTTTGTTTAGAAAGCAGATCCCAGGAGGCTCCAGTTTAAGGATGCTCAAGTTCTTGCTGTGTTTTCTCAGCAGGAGAGCTTTGATCTTAATAAGTGTCTCTGACAGTCATGTCACCCATGTTGTGCCCACTTGTATTCAAGTGTTTGGTCCTAGTGATGTGGTTTTTCTGTTTTTGTTCTTGTTCTTTGTGTTTAATTATTTTTTTCTGTCTTCATTAAATATTTCGTTCAGGTTGCCTGCTCCCTCATACCCTCCCACAGAAAAACTGACATTTTATGGTGTTGACTTTGCTTTGTTTTATTGCTTGAGGAAAATTTTCACATTATGTCATCATCTTTTGGCGTTTTTTTATTGTTATTTAGAACTAACACAAATGTGTTTAAACTGCAGACAATGAATAGGGAGGGTGAATCCTATATGAGGAGGGATATAGAAGGTGCAAAGAAAACCCAGATAAATGCCACTGGGAAAAGCTGAGAAAACTAGAGAATAGCCTGGAAATCAAGGGGATAGAAAATTACAGTGATTTGCTATAGGATTTTGCATTAGTATTTATGATGGAAAAGAAGAGGCACAAACTGCTTTAGGTCTGTTGGAAAGTGATTATTTTGCAAATGCAGCACTAGTGCTGACCTGATCTTACAGAGGCAGCACTGGGTGGGTTCAGGTCTGGAAGCGGCTGCATTCACGCAGTATCCTCATGAGCTAAATGTGCCTCAGCTCAGTGTCCCTCAGCGTGGTCTGTCTTTGAGAACAAACAGTGGCCTTTGAGAGTAAATACTCCACTCTCAGCTGGTTCACTTGGCACTGCTCCATGCGGTCTTGCTGCCCAGGTCTCTACAGGTGCAGGGCTCTCTGGACCACACTCCCCTGTACAGTGCCCCTATGCCCTTGGGTTAGTGGGACTCTCAGAGTTGTTGCAGGGAGGGAGAGATGAGCATGAGGCGTCAGGATGACATGCCAAAAAAGACACATGTTATATGTAAGCCCATTTTATGTGAGACTTCAGTGTCATTTTTAGCACTGCTCTGTAAACTGCATATTTAAATATAAGGACGTATGTATGAGAGTGCCACCTATAACTGAATTCACCCAACACATCCTCTTACAAGACCCTGGTTTTGATTGCTTATAGTTTTTCTAAGTATGCTGAAATACTACCTCAGGCTAGATAATTTTTGGGAAAGATAATAAACATATGGCAATGAGACAAGAACATTCAGATTAATAAGGTGTATGTAACCAGAGATAATATATGCCCACACTAAAGATACAAACAGATGATCGTAAGTGTTTTTTTCATGCAGTTTAGGAAGTTTTCATTGCCTCAGCTGGAAATTACCACTCCTTAGCACAGACATAGAGCCTGCGAGCGTGCATGTACCTTGTCCTGAAGCACTGGGCAAGACAGGTCCACTCACACCAACTCTCCTCCTAGCTGGAGGAGTGGCAGTTTCTTAAAAACACTCTAATTTGCTTCCCTGTGATTGTATGATGATAAACTCAAGGGCTTGGCTTGTTGCAGTATGGATATTGCATCTTACAGTCACTGCAAATGATAATGCTAAAGTAGAACACATCAGTATGTGTCTGATTTTGTAAAAAACCTGATAGGAGTCATCATCATTCATGCTTATTGGCGTATTTATTTCAACATAAGTTAGACCACGAGGTATTTGAACCTAGAGCTCCATACGGACTTCAGGAGGGTCTTTGCCCGTGTATGTTAATTAAGGCACTTTGCTGGTGTCTCTCTGAACCAGGTATCTTGTCCAGAAGGTGTGTGCTGAGGTCACTGCAAGCCAAGGGTGCCACTGTGCCCCTGTGGCTGGATGGAAATTCTAGCTCTGTTGAAGTCAGCTGGAGTTTTGCCATCAACTTCGATGGAGCCAACATTCCTGTCCTGATGCAGACGTTTCACAATAACCTCCTCTGTTGAACTTTCAACACGTGCATGTTATTTTCATTACAAATAAACAAAATCTTTCTAAAATGGAGGCCTTCATATATACATTATGCCAGAAGATCACATTAAAAGTTCATCACGATGCATGTGGTAAAATACTATTAATCCATCCTTGAAGTCCCTGGGAAAATTTCTGACATGAACAAATCCCCTTTAGGTCATGTTGCCTGAATATACAGCAATCAGATGTACAGCTGAGGGTTTATTATTTTTGCAGAATGCACATGCATTCCGAATTTGCCGTGCTCAGAAATGGAGACAAGACATTCATCTGTGTGCTTGGCTTTGGGAAAAGACATCTCTGTGTGTCCGGACACGGGCCCTGGTATAGCTCAGACAGGAAATCTGCCAGACTGCCTCGGCAGGAGGCTGCCTCCAACACGTGCAGCAAGGAACAAGAAATGTCTTAATGATTAATCACTGTCAACCTTTGTTCTCGTTAAAGACTTGATTGTCAGACAAGGCTCGTAATGAGGCACTGGTCCTGGGTCTGTTGCTATGGGATTGTGCAAGTGTTGAATCTGAGCCTCGGACCCTGCAAGACGCAGCTCCCACTTTGCCCAAGTTTAAGGGGGTTGAGGTGGGGATGTTGTTGTAAGAGTGCCTGCTAGTGGCTATAGGGCTGTGCAGCTCTCTGGGAGGAGAGTATGAAAAGAATATGAATAAATCACTAATGGCTGAAAATCAGTTCACAGGGATATCTCAGGAGAGAGCAGCTTCCTTGTTGGTGTTGACAAGGCAAAGTCCTGAAAAGGTTTCTATTAAGAGCTGCACAATAACTTACTATCTGTCAAAGTATCTCACTTGTGGTTTCTCACCGAAAGTGGGGATTGGCTCCTTTGAGGTATTTGATCACCCATTTTTATCTAGGAGATTATGCACAGTGTCCAGTTTTTACTGTTTTGATGTATAAACTTTAAAAATATTACAGGTTGACATCTCCCAGAAAATACAAGATAAGTGTAGAAATTTTGCAGCATAAAATCTCTGAGGAATCAAAAAAAGAGAAAAGTTTTAGAAACATTCATTGCTTTTGCAAGTTTCAGTGCAGCTTCTTGACCACTGGTTCGGGTTGCTCCACACCGTGCTGAGTAGTAGGAGAACTGGCTATTTCTGAAAACGTTCAGGGGCACACCAGTGTGTCCAAAAATCATGGCCTTTTAAAAAGCCTGGCCTCCCTGGCTCTCCCAGCAAGGGAGCAGTTGGGAGTTCTGAAGTTCTTATCCCTCTGCATGTTGAGTATCTGATGTATCCCTTGGTGTCCAAAACTATCACTTCAATGGGTGACCCCCACCCGTGAAGCTGCAGAAGTCAGGTATGTGCTCTTGGTTCATCACCATTTCGAGGTTCGTAGTACCTGAAAGGATTTGTCTACATTTCCTCTTTGAGCTCTGTTGCTGGGTTTGTTGGAGGAGTGACACAGCATTTGCTTCTTTTCCCTGGTTGGATGAAGGCACAAGTATTTCTGGCAGATAGCCTGGGCTTGTGAAATTGCAAATGCTGGTGTCCGTGTTTCCATGTGTATCTGCGTTGGAAACATGGTTGGCCTTGAAATTTTTGTCCTGAGAGCTCAGATGTTCACAGGAGAAAAACAGAGAAGATGGTCTCATGTAGCTAAGCCAACTTTTTATAAACACTCCACAAAATTACTGAAGGGAAATATTTTGCAGTCTTCACCCAGCTGTATCTCTGGATATTAGAGACAGGAAAAACAGCTCGTGAGATCTTGCAATATTCAGTTTTTTCAAATGCTGTTTATACATATGAATGTGATCTTATTGGAATGCATAAAACTACTCTCTGGCAGGGTATTAGGAGAAATTCAGCCTATAACAGTATCTTCTGCATGATTAGAGGATTTTAAGGCCCTCTATGCAACGTCCTTAGAAAGTGGTTCACTGGTGTGTGGCAGGTCAAGGGGTGTTCACAGTCACATGTCCAGGCACCTTACCCAGATGTAACTAGAAGCATCTAAAATTAGGAGTGTAAGGAAATGTTCCTGTTGTCTAATCTGGGCTTTAAACTTGTCCAAATTAGATATCTAGAGCCTAATTATACAGCCCGGTCCCTCTGTACAGGGAAGGGCGAGCTCAGGCAGGCAGTTCAGAGGGAATCTGATCTAAGCCTTTGGTTAGAGACCTAAAGTCAGAGCAGACTCACTATTATGCTGTATATTCCAGATACGCAGAAAAAGGTTGAATAGTTGAGGTGCTCAGGAAGATGCTTTTTTGCACCCTCATCAGGCCAAACAAGCCATAAGGCAAGGGAGAATTGGGCTGGCTGTGTTTCTGCCCACTCTTGTGTTATTTCCAGCCCTCATCAGATCAGATCAGATCAGATCCTCAGCAACTACAAATCAGCGCAACCTCAGGAACTCCTTGGGGCTCTCACAGTGTGCACTGGCACTGAAAGCTGCCCTCTGCACTCCAGTCAGAGTTATTCCTAAAAAGAAGAAAACACTTTAGCTTTTTCACTCTAACTAAAAGACGTGTTACCCTACAGGCACTCTGCCATGTTCCTGCTGTAGTTTTATTGTCTTGTCAGAGGCAAGGACACCAGCAGGCAGTACATGGACTTCAGATGTTCAGCAGAAGGGGTGTTTCTGCTTGCTTGAGATGTAGCAGAAAGGAGGTGGCTCAGAAGGGGGCTGACAGGTGCTGAGACCAGAGCACTCTGTGCATGGCTTCCTGAAGTTGGATGAGTGAGATCGGCTTTTCTGAACAAGCCTGGTACTGCCCTGTGCTTAGACCCAAGGCACATTGGAGGACCCCAGTTTCTGGCTGTGGAAAACAGCATGCCAGCTGAGGCAATGGAGGTTCACACGAGGGGGTCACGGGGAGGCTGGGCTTTGCCACCAGCCTTGCACCACCCTGAAACTGTGTGGCAGGACTTTGGTGAGCCACTCGAGTCCTCCTCACTCCTCCTCCTCCTCCCAGTGCTCAGTCCAGGGTGGTCCACAGTCAAAGCACAGTGCCCTTGAGAAGCCTGGGCAGGACAGGATCCTGTGGTCAGGACAGCCACTAATCTCTGCATAAATCCACAGAGGCGCCTTGTTCTCCACCATCCTCACTCTTGGCTGTGACGCCAATTAACACAACTGAATCCAACTGTTGACAAGGGGCATCTTCATGCACAGGTGTGGTCACCACACCAACGGAATTGTGCACAGCTCGTCCCCTGGAAGCAGTTTTTGCTAAGGCCGGCACCTGTCGCTGAGCAGGTTTCCATGAATGGATCTGAAGTCTTTTCCTGTCTCCTTTTAGTTCTTTGTTTCTCTAATGCAAAAGGAGAGTGAAAATCACCTGACACTGTGCACAGAATGAGCTGCCCCACAGAGGAACAGAAAGGTGGAAAAATTCACCCCCTCCTTTTGAGGAGAAACCGACAAGAAGCAGAAGCCCAGCACTCCTGCCTGGGAAGCGAACAGCCTCTGCAGGAATTGCGGTTTAGTGAAAAACTGACCATTGTTCCCCTTCTGTCTCACCAAAATTATTCATCAATTCAAGGTGTTTGGAAGAGAAAGAGGTGAAAGGTTTGCACATTCTTTTCCAGCCAAGTGTCCTAAAAAGATTCTGAACTAGGAATGTAGAAATGCAAGCTTGCGAAAGCTTTCAGGGGATCCTGACAAGCTTTGGAGAGAAAGGGAGAGGAGAGAGGAAGGGAAGAAGGTGCCCTTTGTCCCAGCGGCACCATCGCACTCTCCAGCCTCACATTGCTGCTGCTGCTGCTCAGCATAAAACCAGCGATCAGGAAAATCTCTGTCTTTCCCTGGTAAACACAAAAACGTATTGCTGTTCTGTGAAGCCTTTCATCCACCTCTCTGAGGTCCATCGAGGAGCCTCTTCAGAGCAGCGTGGAAGGAGCCTGTGGCGTTGTGGGCTTGGGAAGGGAGGGATGCCCGGTGCTGCCCCCAGCTCCTTGCCATGGGCTTGGCCCATAGAACAACATTTGGTGTCAAAGATTTAAGCAGCAGCATGGGGGGGTCCTGGCACAGGAGAGACCCTGCAGTGAAGAGCTGCATGAGCCCAGGAGGTGCTGGACAGGGCCTCGCTGGTGTGAACTGCCAAACCTGGCAGGGCACAGGCAGGACAGAGGTTGGTCAGGCTTGTCCTGCACAGGGAGGAGAGAAGAGGAAAAAGAAAAAGAAGAGACGAGAGAGAAGAGAAAAAAGGGAAGGGAAGGGAAGAGGAAGAGGGAGAGGGAAAGGGAAGAGGAAGAGGGAGAGGGAAAGGGAAGAGGAAGAGGGAGAGGAAGGGGAAGAGGAAGGGGAAGAGGAAGGGGAAGAGGGAGAGGGAAAGGGAAGAGGAAGAGGGAGAGGGAAAGGGAAGAGGGAAGAGGAAGAGGAAGACAAGAGAAATCTGTTTTGGAAAGATATGTCTGTAAGAAGGCAAAACCTCCCTTCATTTGAATGAACACAAATCAGCTACCACAGGGATAGTGAAAGGCAAAGTCAATCTTCAGTGTTTTGATTTACTGCTAATTTAAACATTTGAGCATAATGTTCTTTGTGATGCTTATGATCAAAGGCCCAGTTGTGCTCCCAGCTCTGAGGAGCTCTCACTGCCTCTGCCACCCTTCCTGCTTCTCCTGGTTTTTATATCTCACTGTAACACCAGAGAGCAGGGTGCCACACTTCTGCTTTGCACCTAGAGCTTCGCTGAGCTGGAGTTTCGGCACCAGGAGAGCAGGTGAACACTCACTCAGCCCTTGGCTGCTGCCTCAGCCTTGGCTAGCACCAGACATGGCTCTGCTGCAGGGCTGGAGGGACACACAGGTGGTGCCAGCAGTGGAGCAGGAGTTGGGGGTGAACCCAGACAGACACTTGTGCCTGTATGGTGCTGCCAGCCTGTCCCTGACACCCAGGATGTGCTCTCGGTGGCATCTCCTCTTTGGAGGCAAAGCAGGGAGAGGGTCACCTTCCCCATGCAGGGAAGCAAGATGGTGTCACCGTGCAGGCAAGCACAGGGGACTCCTGGGGCAGTGGCACCTTGGGCAGAGGTGCCCCTGGGTGAGGAGCCACACATGTCCCACTCAGGGCTTTCTTTGGGCAGAAGTTTCTGAAGTTAAAGTGCATAAACCACAGGCATGGGAGCCCAGGAATGAAGCTCAAAAGGCCACCAGCAGCTTTAGATGTGTGAAGTCGCAGTAATGCTGCTGAAGTAAAGCCAGGCTTAGGGCAGGGTGAAGCGAGTCAATAAAGGTAGGGCAGCTACAACCCAAATCTGCCCATCCTTGGCAGAGATGTTGGAAAGCGTGCTTTGTCCAAGTGCAGTGCAGAGCCCCGCATCCCTGGCAGCGGTGTAACCCTTCTGCCTTCTGATCTGCAGTGATACAAGAGCAGGGTGAGAGTAAGGCCCAATAGCACCCATTCACCATGGGTTAAACTGCCATGCAGCACATCCCTGATGTATTAGGAAGTTCTTCCTTCTCCCATCGCATCACTGCCGATGGACGATCAGCAGGCAGGAGAAGTAACACATTGCAGATTCATAGGCTCACACTGGCATTTCATGAATAGCAGAGAAAGGACCAAGTGCAAAAAACCCAAACTGGCTCCAAGTCGGTGATTTATACTGTTTTCTCAAGGCCTGTTTGCCAAGCAGCTGGTGTTTTGTGCCAACCGCTATCACAGAAGAGCTTTCTTTGATAGGTATTATGAATGGACACTACCCGGTTTATCTTAAAACAAAATCCCTCCCCATAGCTTATATGGGCTGGCAGGGGATGAGGGAGAGAAAAAGTTGGGCTTTGTTGGGTTTTTTTGTAATGCAGGACTATGAAAGCACATTTGGGGGAGCCTGCGTTATCTGAGCAAAAACACAACAGATGAATTCTATTAATGAATGTAACATGTGTCTGAGTTCAAGCTAGAGTTGTCATTTGAATATAGAAGTCAAAGCCAAGTTATTTTAACATATTTTTCTTTTCAAAATATTTTAAGAAAGAAAAAAGTTTGCGCAACAACTTGGCAAGCAGGTCTGTTGAGAGGAGGTATTTTCTATCTTGCAGCTAGCATAAGGGCTGAAAAATGTGGCAGTGCCGAGCAATCCCGGATTCCTTCTGGAACTGAAAGAAAGTGTGCAGGATATAATTGTGTAAGAGCCCAATAAATTTTGAAGGGTGGGTTTGTAACACTGCCCGGGGGGCTGCAGGTGGCTCCAGTAGAAAGTCATGGCTTTTATTTCAGTAACAGGACGTCAAAACTTTATCTAACTAGCTATGCACTCGTGTGGCCCCACCTAAAAGTCACAGAATTATTTAAAATAGAAATTCCCATCACAATCATCGTGTTTCTTCCATGCCAGATGGTAGAAAGATAAGTTGGATTAGGTTGGTGCGTGTGTTATCTGAGGCTGGGGGGAATGGGCAGTGCAAAAGCTAAGGCACAGAAATGAGCTTTTCTGGAGTTTGCAATGAGCATCAGTGCTCCACGGTCACCAGGGCATGGGAGGCTGCACCTGGCCAGTCCTTGCTTCGCTGTGGGTCAGTCAGTGTTTCCCTGGGTGCCATGGGAGGCAATGTCTATGGAGCACAGGCAGTAAACCAGACCTTGTGACTGCACCTCAGTATTGCAGGAACGACTGTGTAACAGGGAGCATCAGACTCCAGCTGCAGATTCCTGTGTTGTGGGGCAAATATGCTGCTGTATATCAGGTTATACAGAATTGAGTGGTTTGATTCCTATCGTGAATTACAACAAAGTGGAATCAGAAAACTGATGTTTCTCATTACTCCTGTGACCTCTCTAGTGTCTCCTATTTTCTTTGTAGCTTGGCAGCTAAGGAGCACCTATCATCAAGTGATCCAACATAGGCTGAGTATTTTTGTGGGGTAACATATATTTGTGTGCAGACTGAGAAAACTATTCCCTATATTTGGTAAAGGTCCAAGTACCAAACGCTGGTGGAGCAAGTAAACAGAAAACAAACTGCTGCCAAGGGAAACCATGGGTAGAAAAAAATGAGCAGCATATTGTCATCCCATGTTCATTCTCATCCTGTATATTCATGGTCTGAGTCCCCAAGGACCTTCCCCATTGCCCCCAAGATGACGTTTTGCCATCCCTTCCTCATGCAGCAGCATATGGGGAAGAGAAAACAGAGCCAGATCCATCACAAAGACCAGGGAGACCCTAAAGCCCTCTTCAAAGCCCTGTCCAGTTACACATTTGTTTTACCAAGGAAATTTATAAACTCTAAGCCTATTTAGTCCTGCCACCAATGAGAGACAATTAGCAGTCTCTCAGAGGTTGCTTTTGTCAGGGAGGTGGCAGGACGAATGAGAGCGGCACCACTCACCCCACCATGAATTAACAACTTACCGCTCCTGTATTTGATAAGAATAGGTGCCACTCCTAGCAGTGGGTCTGTAACCTCTCGCTGCTGCTCGCCAGATGGTAGGAACCAGCAGATGCTGAGTTTGTTCCCTTGTGGTCAAAGTGCCATGTGGTCCAATGCAAGTTTCCTGCAAGATCCCCAGGACGGCTCTGTTACTTCTGTTAGCGTTTCCCAAGCTCCTGGTACATTGAGGTTTTCCACTGGAACCACCTGGCACATTTTCAGAGTCTTCCATGGGCGATGAAGTTACTCAATCCCCTTCTTATTTTGACACAGCCTTTGTATCAGCCACTTGTCTTGCGAGTCTGTGGCCTGTGTCCTGTACTTGAGGATTATTTCCTTTTCCTGATGCTTGTTATTATTTTCATCCTTCACGAGCCATTTCTTCTGTTTCAGGATCAACACTCCGTGGTAGGCCAGGGAGCTGGCCCCACTCCAAGCTCCAGTTCTTGCTCAAATCCAAACACTGGAAGTGGTTACATGAACTCATCCCAGCAATCAATGTTGAATCAGCAACTCATGGAAAAGAAACAGGCTCTGCAACGGCAAATGATGGAGCAAAAACAACTCCTTCTACAGCAGCAGATGTTGGCAGAAGCTGTAAGTCTTCTAATTCCTTATTTAACATGGAAAAGATTATCATAGAAACAATAGAAAAGAAAGCTAAGACAGGGAGAAGAAAGCCCCCAAAACTTCAAGGTCATTTTGGCAATGCCTAGACCTTCTAGAGCATGCCTCATATTTTTCAGCACTTTGCTAAGCCCTTTTGAAACCTTCCTCAGTTTATATGAAACAACTCAAATTTCCAAGCTACTGTGGTTTCATTATGAGAACAGTCTAAGCATATGCTTAATTTGTGAATGTTGTCAGTGGTTTTCTTTGCAAGTTAAGCTAAGGTGCACTGCTCTGCTGCTTCAGCCACACAGGAAAGTTGACTTCCAGGTTCTGCAACCTAGGCAGCATGGTAATAAAATGCTTGTGTGTAAACAAGGATGAGGTACATTGATTTTAGTGTTCAGCACAAGTTTGTGTGGTTGGCTGGGGTCAGTCCAGCCAGAGTCCTTCTTTCTCTGCTTTTCTTTTTTTGCATTTCCAGATATTTGTAGCCACTTCTTCTCTTGGTATCAGAGAGACTAATTGAGAGTTTCTGATCATTTTATGAGGCATGGAGGATATTTGTGGTCTTGTTAGGAGTGATAAATACTAGAACCCACTGATTTTGTTCCATCAAACTGGCATTGCCATTGATACAGCACAAACTGTCAGCTGAAAGTGCTTCATGTTCCATTATCCGTGTCCAGAGCCATGTGGGTGAAGTCCCAGCTGCCCAGAGCAGTAGCACGTGCCCTCTGCATCCTCATATTCACCATTTCTCGGAAGTCCTGCTTGCAAAAGCATGGAGAAGAGAGAAGTCCTAGAAGAGGAGCTGAGCTTGGCACGTCCTTGGGGCAGGCAGAAAGCAACAAGGTGCCCTGTGGCACCTGGGGAAGGGCTGCAGGGAGGATTCTGGGGAGGGATGGAGGTGCCACCACCTCCTGCTTTGCTTGTCCCAGGCTGCAATGACAGCAGACCTTGAGCCTGTGGCTTATTTACCTCAGCGTTAGCCTACAGGGCAGACCCATTCATGCTGGCCTTACATTTTGAATCCAAAACTTCTTTTCTCTGTGAATATGTAGACTCAGAAATACTGGTACATTTAAAGTGCTTCTAGCAGAAGAAAAAACAGATTTTTCATGAGAAAGTCGGTTTGCGTGCTGTCTTCAGGCAGAAGTTTCCCACATTACTCTGATGGACATCCAGCACCAGCCAGGCCCTGACTCTTTTTCACACTGACAAGCCAGTTTGCTATTCTAGCAACTGAGCACAAAACACAGGTGCATTGCAGAGGAGTGAAGCCTACCCAGCAGATGCCCAGTAAGCACAACTTCAGGAGGCGTGTGTGCACTGGCAATGACCTACCAGTGACTGAAGTTGTAAAATCCACATTTTCCTGCCATGGGGTCATGTAACCCAAGGAGTTGTTGCTCATGGGCAGGCAGTAGCACTTTGAGAGCATCAAGTGACAGTGATGCTGTTTGATCGATTTGGCATTGGCTCTGGTGCCTGTGCTTTCCAGATCTTCATGAACACAGGGCAGTGAGTCAGATTTCAAGGACTCAGATTTCTATCCTTCCTTCACCAGAGATGTGTCCCTGCAGGCCCAAAATAAAAAACAATCTCCTCTACTAATCATCCCCAGTGAGGAGAGGCACTGGGGAGGACAAAGCAACAGGCTTTGCTGAGTTTTGTGGGAGCTCCTTCAGGGTAGGAGGAAGGACAGAGCGAGGAATGGGCATGGCTGGGGTTGGGGTTGAGAAGCTGAAATGCTCTTTGCCAGCTGTGCACGCTAGGAGGTCAGCATGGTTGAAATGAGTTGATGAACATGGACGCAGTCAAGGGGCAGGTGTGGACCTTGCAGGTCTGGACCTTTGTTGCTCCCCAGCTGCATCCCAGCTGTGTGTTTGGGTTAGACCTGGGTGTTTGGTTTGTCTTTATGCTTTCTCTGAAAGGAAACCCAGCTGCACAGGCAGGGAGGGAGCCATGAGGAACCATCAGGCCCCTCTGTCTGATGAGCCTGGTGGGCAAGACGGCGTGGATGTCAGAGGACACATCTGCAGTGCAGAGGTGGCCAGTGTTCGCAAAGGCTGAGCAAGTGTCGGTGATTTTAAGGAAAGTCAGACCAGTCTCAGACAGTACAACTAGTGTAAAGGTTTCCATACAGGCTATAGTGGGTGAAGGCACAGGTTCACAGCTCCTGGTAAAAGGATACAACACTTCAGCTTTGTACATAATGAGGAAAGAAAGAGGCAGGCAAAACACAGAGCCAGGAAAGCATAAAGAAAAGCAAATTGATATATTTCCTCTCTAATCCTCTAGGAGAAAATCACTCCACAAGATCAGCTGAACAGACACTTGACACGACCACCACCAGACTATAAAGACCAAAGAAGGAATGTGGTCAACATGCAACAAGCAAGCCAATACTCCGGTAAGTGCCCATGTGCTAAATGAAATTGTTTCCCTCCTTCCTTCCTGCAGCTGGAAGACCATCCAGAAGAGCCATGCATAATAACAAGGCCCTGATTTTCTGAATATCCACATACAGCAGCACAGAGCCAGTGAGTGGTGGCTGCTGCTCTCCTGTGCTGTTTACCTCACTGCCCTGCAGCACTGACGAGTGCTGATGTACAATCTGGAGAACCAGCAGGTGGTTCATCCAGGCTGATGCTGCGTGTCTCAGGCACAGGGAAGGAGGTGGCCCTCTCGTTAGCCCTGCCTGAGAGAGTGCACCCAAATACTTGATACAAAGGTGTTGTCTTGACTACGCAACCTTGCTCTATCCAGATGCTTCTCTCATGCACGTGGTACATTTTGCTTCGGAGACTGAGATAAGGACCATCCATCCCTTTGAATGGCAGCTCATGTACAGTGTGAGGACTCGTATGACACCATCATAGGCAACCAGAGTGATCATCTGACCTTTTGGTGGGTTTAATATGCTACAGTCATGGCCTCAGTGCTGCTCTGCAAGCAGCATTTCAACAGATCAGTCAAACAGTAGGGTAAGAACTGCTGCTTTCAGCCAGAACTGCCCAGGGCAGAAAAGGCCCAGCACTTCAGGATTAGTTCTTGGTTTCACCTCTTGAGCCCTCTGTTTCTTGGAGAGTCCAGCTTTGGGAGCACAGCCGGTTGGGCTTTTCATGCTGTTCACCTTGCTGGTCAGCTGGAGGCTGCTCTGAGCGCAAAGGCAGAGTAAGGAAAAGATGCTGGGGAGAGAGAGGAGGTGGGTGGAAATGCAGCAGATGGGATCAGGGATGTTCTTTACACTGCAAAGCACCTGTGTGTTTAAGTTTAAAAAGGATCCTTTACCTTCTAGTTTATCTTTGTATACAACACATTGAGGAAAAAAGATATTATGGTTTATTTGTTTTTCTGTAACTGTTGGCTCTGCAGATTCAGCCAGAGGTCTGAGTCTTTCCTTCGTACCTGTCCTTTGTAGCAAAACTTTTCCAGTTTTGTTCTGTTTTTAACAAGTTCCCAAGTGCAGCTCACTCACATGCCACCCCTCTGCCCAAGCTGCTGGCCATAGCTCCAGCAGCCCAGCTGGGCATGGAAGGGCCATGTCCATGCTCTCCTCTGCTTTGTTTACACATCCTAGCAGCAATAAACTTGCTGCAGTCTGGAAACCACTGCTTTCAAACGGGCCCGAGTGTTTATCATCTTCAGTAAATTTGCACAAGCATCACTGATGCCAGCGTATTGACCTGCGATGAGGGCAGTGCCACAGGGCAGAGAGAGCCCTGCTTGCTGGCTTGAGACCTCCTGTGCTCATATTGGCAACGCCAGCATTTTGCTGTGGAATCCTGAGATTTGGGGTGGTGTTTAAAGGCTCATTCCTGGAATCAAATTATTAACTGAGATTCTTGGCTTTTACTTAAAACCAGTACATTTCTAGCCCGAGAGAGAAAATGGAAATGACTGCAGCCACATCTGTGAAAGGCTCCAAAATAAGTAGATCACCATTGTTATGTGTCTTTTCTTCTTGTTCTTAATCTGATGGACTCTTTGCCAATCTCATGGTATTTGGAGTCCAGTCTCCTGGGTTTGAAACATGTGGGATTGGCAGCACTTGTCCATTCAAATCTCAAGTACCCGCTGAGAGAACCCAGGGAGAAGAGCAGCTTTTCGGGCAAGCCTGGGAGCAAGGGCTGTGTTGGGAGCTCACAGCAAAGCTACCAGATGGAGCAATTAGGAAACTCTTGCATAAGGGAGTAACAGCAGGGAATCTGTTCCCTTTTTCTGGGAATAGCTTTGCTCAGCGCAGGGAAGAAGGGACAAAAAGTTAAATAAAATAGCATAGGGGCTTGGAGACACTCAGTTAAGCATTTTATTCCTCTGTGCTTTTCCCCATAGTGCTGTGTCATGGCAGGAAACCCCCAAGACAAGAGCAGGTGAATCGGGCAGTGAAGGCGTTACTCCGAATCCCCACAGCCTGGGGTGCCCAGCTGCTGGACACAGCGCTGCCAGGGAAGACATTTATTCCCATCTGGAAGAAATCAAAATGGAAAATATTTGTGTTAAAAATAAAAGGATAAAAATAGTAATAAAAAAAAAAGGAGGAAGCTTCATCTTTTGCACAAGTACACCCCATGTCCCAGCCACTTGTGCCCTTTAAATAGTGTGGCATTTGCAGGAGCAGTGTGGTGGTAGCCCTAGGGGATGCTCAACAGCTGCCTGGGTCACCCCAGGAGGGGCTTCATCCCAGAAGCAAGTGAAGGGGCTCCACAAAGAGACCCAGCTCTCCCCAGTGGCTGTTCCAAGGTGTTTGAAATGCCACCAATTGCTCTTCTTCAGTACCAGCATGCAGGAGCAAAGAATCAGAGCCCCCATCTCTGTCACACCTGCAAAAAGATGCTACTGTACACTAATGCGCGCAGCATGGGGAAT
>NW_010201038.1:400-11281 GCF_000695765.1 Mesitornis unicolor | reverse complement strand
TCACAAGAGTATTCGGATGTTAAAGGAAGGATTGAAGAAAACTTTAACTTGGTGATGGGTGGAATTGGTTAAATAACCTCTTTAATGGCTGGGGATTGTCTGGTTGGGTTTTATCATTGATTAAGACTGGATTTTTGATATTGATTGTTGCTGTAGTTGTGTTACTGATGTTGCCACATTTGCTGTCCCTGATGCAAAGTGCGCTGCAAAAGGCGACACAGGCAATTTTTGTAGCACAAATACAAAAAGGGGGAATTGTGGGGGACCTCAGCTGAACTGAGGCCCTTGGACAGAGTGACTTTGAACTTAAGAAGATTCCAGTCTACCCCTGAGAGAATAAACAGGAACAAGAAGAGCCACAAGGTATACAAGTTTGTCAAAAGTGCTGACAACAGACTGAGGTGTATGTGTTCCTTTGGCGGAAGTGCTGAGTTGTGATGAACTTTAAACATAGTAACTCTGAACCAATGAGAAGACACATCTGGAGAGAGAGTATAAATAGATGAGGAAGAAAAACAATAAAAAAAAGCTTTTTGAGCTACGCCAACACTTGTTGTCTTGTCGCTTTGTCCGTCCCGACCGCGACAACCACCCAATCCTAAATAAGCTGTAAAAGGGAAATTCTGGACTTTTTAAGGAGGCCTTAAAAGAAACCTCAAGCAGAATGCTGTCTTTCCTAAAGAAGGAGCTGTTAGTGCTGTGATAATCCTGTATGAAAGTGAACAATTAAGTTACTTGTGAGATAAGAGGAAAGAAATGTATTTACTACCACATTCACATAATCCCTTTACTGCATTTACAATAAGTCTTTGCATTTTTGGGGGATATCCAATAGTTGCAAGGAAAGAGATGAACATTATAATTTTATTTCCATTTCTTCTTTGAACCATTGGCTTAACAGCTTTTATTAAAGATAGTTCCATTTATAAAGTGTTGCAAGACACTGTGGTAGAAAGAATTCCAGAAAACCATCTAAATTAGACAAAGTTGTAATCTGTGTCCAAAGCAATATGTATTCTGTTCTCTAGAGTCTAATAAATCTTTTCCAGCTATATAGTCCAGGAATATGGAAAGGAAAGTCCAATTCTTTCCATGCAAAATAAATCTGTACTCATTTCACAATCCAATTTTACAATCTCTGACATTAATGTATGTGTTCATGCTTTTATATACCAAGAAATGGGGAATCCCCATATATTTCAGCATATAAATAAGCAGTCTGTGATGCTCATCAGTATGAGTACTGTAATTCTCCTTCAATTCAGAAACTAAGCAAGTCACTTAGGTTCTTAGAGGTGCCTAATTCTGCACTGGGAGTGTCATTCCTAGAGCTGAGCACCAGATCGAAGAATGCTGCAGTGCTCTGCATGGTAATAGCCAAGCCTTCTTTTTAGATAATTCCAGATTTTTAATTCTAAAATCAAAATAACTGAATTATTATGTATTTGCTAAGATTTTCTGCAGACCTTATATATGTTTCTGTGTACACAAATCTTTGAGGAATACCATTTGACATTTTTTTCCACAGAGATTTTCCATATACATTTTCCACACATTGTACAATTTGTCTCAACTTTGTTCTCCATAACCCTTACAGATTGTTCAGATCTTATGAACAACTTTCTCTGGAAAATAACAAAATAAGAATACATAGAAATACTATACATAGAAAAACTATAATATTGCTGGAAAATGCTCCCTTTAAACAAACTGTTATGCCTACTGAGCTAATCTTTCTGGTATCTATCTCTTGACTTGGAAAGTTGGAACTAGACAAAGCAGGGGAAAAATACTGTTTTTTAAATAAAACAACTCCCTCAGAAGTTTTCTGCTTAGTATTATTCCTGTTCTTGTGTGGAACTGTATTCTTTTTCTATACTTTCTTCTTTAATCTTAATTAAGATAGGATCAGATCCATCTACATAAAATTTGAGGCAAATATCCATCCTACCATACAGATGCTCTAATCAGCTTGAGTGATGTAAAATTATTCATTTCAGGTTTACTAGAAAGATATTTAATCTTACCCCTCCCACTATCCACCCCTTTCATGTTTTGACCAAGAGTATTACTCTCACCACATCCATATTCTCTGATCTTCTCTCTGCCCCAGGGGAGGAAACTGGCCAGGACATGCTGGAGGATGCCAAGCTTACGTGACCAGTTTTCCAGTTTTATTGCCAAATCTTATACTAAAATAATTGGGTTGGCCAGGTTCACAGGGTCTTGCAGAAACAAGGAGGCTTGGGTGTCTATAAGCACCATGTCAGAATAACGTACACAGTTGATCACAGGGAGCATCCTAGAAAAGGACCATCTATCATCCTGTCTTGGATAATGCTCTTCGTATTTAAATGAAGACATTCTTGATGATATCCCTATTGCTGGGCAGAAGTAGCCTCAAGGCCATACTTGAATTCAAATGCATCACTGTGAATTCTGTTTTAGATAGTCATTAAGGACAGGTCTCAAAAGGGTGCATTTTTCCAATTGAAAGTACACTTTGTTATGTATTCTCACTCAAAATAAAATGTGCCAGGCACAATAGCTTATATTGGGCTAGTCAAAAAGTAATTGCATTTTTTTATGGGTAAATGGAAGGCAAATTTTTCATGGAAAACAAAAACAGTCTTAAAAAATATACTGTCCATTTTGTTCAATTACTTTTGCTATCTTTCAGGCAACTTCATGATTCCACGCTCAAAAAGTTCTTATCTTTTTCGGCAAAAAAAAGTTCAAGGAATGATTTAATATCCTTATCAGTAGTGAAGGTTTTACCATTCAAGACATTTTGTAAAGAACAAAACAAACGGTAGTCTGATGGTGCCAGGTCTGGCGAATATGGTGGATGTGGTAACACATCCCATCCAAGCTGCAACAATTTTTGATGAATGACCAAACTTATATGTGGTCTAGCATCATCATGATGAAACACAACACCTTTGGGATTCAGTAAATCTGGACACTTCTGTTTGATGGCATCATCTAATTTATCCAGTTGACGACAATACATGTCTGAATTAATGGTTTGGTTCCTTGGCTGCAATACAAAATACACAATACCTTTGAAATCCCACCAGACTGACAGCATAACCTTCCTTTGGTGAATATCTGCTTTTGAAGAGCTTTGAGCTGGTTCATCACACTTGCTCTACAATCTTTTTTGTTCATTTTTGTTGTAGAAAATCAATTTTTAATTGCCTGTGATGATATGTTTCAAAAATGGATCGTTTTCTTCAGGTTTCAAGAGAGAATCGCAGATGTCAATGTGCTTAGTGAGATGAATTGCTTTGAGCTCATGTGGTACCCAAATATCGAGCTTCCTAACATATCCAAGTTGTTTTAAATGGTTTTCAATGCTCGATTTCAATATGTTAAGATTATCAGCAATCTATCATGTTGTTAAATGCCAATTGGATTTGATCAGTGCCTTTATTCTGTCATTATCAACTTTGATTGGCCTTCCTGAGTGTGGTGCATCTTTAACAGCAAAATCTCCAGACTGAAATTTAGCAAACCAATTCTGACACTGCTGTAGTTTTAAGGCATCTTCACCATACATATCATATAACTTTTTATGAGCTTGCACAGCGTTTTTTTCCTTCCTAGTCTGAAATATGACAAAAATATTCCTTTTGATTTTCCATTTTCAAATTGATGCCAAATAAATAATTGATAACAAAACTGTGCACTTTCCTTTTCTAAAACAAGCTTGAACTGTCAGCTGTCAAGTTACATAATGAATTTGTTGTTTAAAACAAAATTAGTTACATTTCAAGACATGTATGTCCATCTATTAAAAAACCCCACAATTAATTTTTGGCCAACCCAATACTTCTCTCCTTAGCCCTTTGGATGATGGCAAGTGGTTGGTATTAGGCTGAATACAGACCTGGGGTCATTTCTAGAGATGTTTTTAAATCTCTTCCTGCAAGGGGAGTTGAGATTTGTTCAGCCTATTTACAAGGAAATTATAAAACCAGGTAAGTCAAACTGTATTGGGCGTTTTGTCAGAAATTCTAATCACAGATTGTCAGGAATTTGTTAACTGGAGCCAATGCATTTCCTGGTAATATACCAGTTTTGACAAAATTACTATTGAAAACATTTTCTCAGCTCCAGCAGTGGGTGTAGGCAAGAAAATGTAGTTGTCTAGGACAGGGAATTTGTTGGTCTGAGCAAGCAGCTGGGTTTTGCAGAGCCCATATATCTTTGCTTTGCTTTGCTTGATTTAGAGCAGAGAGTTGAACCCATGTGAGGATCCTGACCAGACAGTGATAAGCTGTCTTTCTTTTCAGCTTGATGAGTATTTAATCATTTATACACAGTGGAGCAGCTCCAGACATGGAGAGGCCAGTCTTCCACACCAGAATAGTTCCCAGCCTTACCATCAGACAACAATGTGAGCATTCCTGAGTCTGATTCGGGCAGGATCTCATTTGAAGGCAGGTCTTCCAAATCCCATGAGGATACCATGAGCATGAAGCAATTGGGTATGATATGTGTTTGCCTGTTCGAAAGGTTATTTTTGGTCCTGATATAGATTTGGGAAAAAACTCTTTCTTCACAATCTGTCCTTTCAAATGGATAGACTCTCCCTGTTCTCCATACCGCTGTGTTTACAGAAAAGGTTGAGCAGAATCTGTCACAATGTCTATCCATGTAGACAGGTGATGCGTCTAAGGTACACCTGGCTGCATCTGCTCCAGAGCTCGCTCGGTGACTGTGGTTTATTCATGTGGTTTATTAATCTTATAAATGAATTTGCTGCAGAAGCAGGAACCTTGGAATAGTAATAAAAAATACTCATCCATGCTCAACATTACAAATACCTGGAGACATACTGTAGAGAGAACAAAGTTAATCGCAAAGTCCAAGTCACGTACACCAGGTAGCTGCATGCCTGGAAGCATGAAACCAAACATTGGGTGAGGTGGTAGACACTGGGTGAGACAGCAACCATCACTAGATCAACATCTGGTGTTATCCGGATGCCTGGAGGAGTGTGAGACGAGGTGGAGGCCTCGTGGTCCCAGTCCCCCATTCCTTTCCTCTCCAGACAAAAGGAGCCATTACCTCTACCCATGCAGGTGTGGATTAACAGACTTTGTGACATTAACATAAACTATAAGATTGTCTATAGTCATCCCCACCCACACATATGCCCGGTGATGTAATGTTTAAGTTTTAGTATAAGTATCACCCCAATTTCGGCCCAAGAATGGGGACAAGATGAACTCAGAACCATACCGATGACTGGACAGATTGACGAATTCGCTCCCTCTCCACCCCCACCACTCGGGTCACCTTGTGGATAAGATTATTTACCTCAGCTAATGCTGAGTGATATACTTTCTCCTCAGGTACATATTCCCTGAGTGTATTTTATATTTTTCCTCAGGTTCATATTCCCTGAGTGTACGTTATATTTCCCTCCTCAGGTTCATTTCTAGGTTTCCCTGAGTGTATTCTTGGTTTTTATATTAGTTATACAACCTTTAGTGTACCTGTAGCTTTTCAATTTATCACCGGCAATCCAAAAGAATCTGCAAATGTTGCTGTAAGTAAATGATTACTATTTGTTTCCTGACTTGCGTCTGTCACATATTCGGTGCCGGCCTCACAAGACCAGATTTATTTTCCCATTTTCGCAACACATACAGAAACAACACACAACAACACAGAAATACACACCAAAGCAGCAATTACCCATGCGCGTATATGATAAAGAAGAGGAAACAGAAAAACTCGCTCTCTGTGTCACATGGCAGTGAGCAGCGCTGCACTACCCGGCGCAGTCTCCCGCGCTCCTTCCTCGGACCATTGGTTTTACACATCTGATTCTTAATACGCTGATATATTCTGCTACTCTTCAAACCACTGTAACATTCCATAACATAAGTCTCAAAGGGTATCTGGGTAAAAAACCCAGATTTGAGACAACTGTTTTTGGTGACCCAGATGGGACTGCACTGACAGGCTTGTCTGGATCATCTTGCCGTACCTGATGGAGGGAGCAGTTCGACTGGATTTCCAGTGTTGATCCGAGAATTCAATCTACTCCTTTCCTGCAGTTGAGTGGTAAGCGACTCAATGGTGCAATGCTATTAAAGAGGTATTCTAGGGCTGGATTAAGAGGGAGTGGGAGATTCTTTGGGAAGTAGCAGCTATATTAATAAGGAATTGGTGTAAGGCGTATGTGTGACAGGGAATTCTGTATAAGTCATATCAAGGGGGATACACAACAGAAAAGGAGACGTCCCTCATTTAAGCTCTGTGTAAGGTGCATTGGGAGGATATGCAACAGGAGCATAATACGGTTTTTGGTACCAAAATAGGTATTGCTACTTCACAGGAGATTCCTCTCTGCTCCCCCTTGGGATGCATCCTGAAAAACTGGATTGAATTACAATTAAATCTGCTTTGTAAAAGAACTGAAAAATGGGATGAGATACCTTATGTAGATTTGTTTTTTGATTTAAGAAATAATTGGGAAGTCAGAAAGAAATGTGGATTGGAGGATTCAAGGCACTAAGATGGTATCTATTTGGTCAAAAAGAAGGGTGAAAATTCAATTTCTTCTTGTACTAACTGTAAAGAGAGAAAGACAAATAATGAAGTGCAGTTACTAGTTGCACTCCCCAGAAACAAGAACATTACTTCCCCTAGGACAGAATCAGAAGGGGTTGGGGAAAATGGAGAAAGCTCAGAAGAAGAAATTAATAGTCCAGTAGCTGGGAGAACTAGAGGTCAAATATAATAATTCAAGCCCTCCTTAGGCAAGCAGTCAGTCTGGAAGGGAATCCTGTATATGTGCATGTTCCATTTACTACTTCTGATATGTTAAACTGGAAACAAGCTGTTGGTTCTTATAGACAAAATCTGGAAGGGATGTATAGTATAGTAAAAACTGTACTGATGACTCACAACCTAAATTGGGGGGATATTCAAGCTCTCTTAGAATATCTGTTTACACATGAAGAGAGGAGAACAGTATTTAAAAAGCTAAAGAGGAGTTAGCCCGTCAATATGGAGGGGTTCCAAACATTGACACATACCTTCCAAGGGAAGATCCTTGGTGGGATCCAAATACTGATGAGGAGTTAAAAAGGGTAAAATATTGTCAAACATTTGTTTCATATGGTATACAGAATGGAGCAGAAAAAACGAAGAACTTGTCAAAGCTGTATGAGATAAGACAGGGCGATAAGGAAACTCCCTCTGCTTTTTATGAAAGGTTATGTGAGACAGCACAAAAATGGACAGATTTAGATCCAGAACACCCAAGTAATATGAAATTGTTTAACATGCTGTTTATTGGTCAATCAGCATCAGATATTAGGGAAAAATTGAAGAACGTAGATGGGGCAGATGGTATGGCAATCTCTCACTTGATATCAATTGCATATAAAGTGGATAATAATAGGGAAGAAATAGAAGAGAAGGAAAGGGAAAGCAAAACTACAAGTCTTTCTGTTAGCTGCCCTAACAGAGGGACAGAGAGGGATTAGAAGAGGTCGTAGAAATTTTAGAGGAGACAATGGGAATAGAGGGAGAGGCCGGGGAAATGATAGAGGGAATCATTGTAACATACCCCTAGGATCTAATCAGTGCCCTCTGTAGAGAGGATGGACACTGGAAAAAAGACTGCCCAAAAAGAAGAATAACAGAAACAGCAACCCCAGTGCTTACAGAAATAGAAATAGATTGAAGGGGACTGGAGGAGTGCATTAAAGTTTCCCCAGCCGATCCTCTGGTTCCAGTAAAGCTAGGGAATGAGACAATAGACTTTTTATTAGATAGTGGAGCAACTTATTCAGTACTTACAGATTGTAAAGGATTTTTAAGTAAAATTAAGACTAGTGTGGTTGGTATCACCAGGAAAAAGACTTTAAAGCCTTTTTTACAGCCCATGGAATGTACGATTGGAGATACAACGGTAACTCATTCATTCCTCTGTATGCCAGAATGTCCCCTGCCATTGTTGGGATGAGATTTGTTGTGTAAATTAAATGCACAAATAACTCTCTAAAAATTTGGTGGTTACATATTACTACAGAGAACACCTGGAAATTACAAATGTGTTTGTTAACTCAAGATGAGAAGAGTGAAGAAACGAATATCCCTGAAGAAGTATTGAATGCGGTGATACCACTAGTATGGGCATCAAGCAAACCAGGACGAGTGAAAAATGTTACACCAGTAAAAGTTGTTTTGAAACCTGGAGCACAACTGGTAAGATAAACCAATATCCTATTAAGATAGAGGCACAGAAAGGGCTGGAACCACTTATCATTTCCTTTTTAGAATATGGACTATTACAAGAATGCCAGTTGGAATTTAATACACCCATCTTGCTGGTAAGAAAATCTAATTCTAAAGAATATAGATTGGTACAAGATCTTCAGGAAGTAAGCACATGAACAGCTGATGTTCACCCTGTGGTACCAAACCCATATACTTTGCTTGCCTCAATTCCTGAAAGTAATGTGTATTTTACTGTTCTAGATTTGAAAGATGCCTTCTTTTGTATCCCAGTGGATGTACAAAGCAATTATGCTGGACTGTGTTACTCCAAGGATTTAAGAATAGCCCGATGTTATTTGGTAACTTATTGGCAAAAGAATTGGAAGAGTGGTAAGGTAACAATAACCATATAACCTTACTTCAGTATGTAGATATGTTACTTGGTACTGACAATTACCATGAATACCTGGAAGCTACAATGGACTTGTTGAACTTTTTAAGACTTGCAGGATATCATATTTCTAAGAAAAAGGCACAAATAGCTAAAGATGAAGTCCAGTATTTGGGTTTTGAAATTACACAAGGACAACAGAAATTGAGTGCAGAACAAAAAGAGGTGATCTGTAGAATTGCTGTGCCTACAACAAAAAAACAATTGAGAGGATTTTTAGGAAAGGCAGGATGGTGTTGATTGTGGATTCCTAATTTTGGACTGATTGCTAAGCCACTGTATACTGGTATCAAAGGTCCAGAAGGACCATTGGAATAGACTGCTGAATGCCAAAAAGGGTTTGATGAAATTAAAAAGAAATTAATGGAAGCCCCTGTATTAAGACTTCCGAATTTGGAAAAACCCTTTCAGCTATATGTACATGAAAGACAACAAGTGGCTTTAGGAGTCCAAACCCAAATCTTGGGAAGCTGGAAAAGACCTGTGGAGTACTTTTCTAAACAGTTAGATGAAGTCAGTAAAGGATAGCTTGCCTGCTTGAGAGCTGTTGTCACAAAAGTGATTTTAATTGAAGAGGCCCAGACTTTGGGACAACCTATAATTATGTTTGTACCTCATGCCATGGCTACTCTTCTAGAGAATAAAGGATGCCACTGGATCTCTCCCAGTAGGTTGCATAAATATCAAGCTATCTTACTGGAGCAGGATGACATAGTTCTCTCAGTGTCTGCAATTTTAAACTCGACAACTCTGTTACCAGTGACAGAGAAAAATGAATTACAACATGACTGTCTAACCACAGTTGAGCAAGTTTATTCTAGTCGACCAGACTTATAAGATATTCCACTTACTGACTTTGATTTGGAGTTATTTACAGATGGAAGCAGTTTTGTATATGAAGGAAAACAATGTGCTGGATATGCAGTGGTAACCAGTGATGGCGTTCTGGAAGCAGAATCTTTACCTCATAATACTTCAGCACAGAAAGCAGAATTAATTGCTTTAATTCATAGAATCATAAAATTCGAGCTCTGGAATTAAGTAAAGGGAAGAAAGTAAATATCTATACTAATTCCAAATATGCTTTTGGAATTGTCTATGCCCATGGAGCAATCTGGAAAGAAAGAGGTTTATTGAATTCACAAGGAATGGCTGTGAAATATGGGACTGATATTATGAAATTAATACAAGTAGTAATGCAGTCAAAAGAAGTTGCTATAATCCATTGCAAGGCACACCAGAAAGGAGATAACAAAATAGTTAAGGGAAATTGAAAATCAGATAGAACTGCCAAGGAGGCAGCCTTTAAAAAATTAAGTATGGAAGGAGCCCTGATACCAGAACACCATTTGGAATTACATCCACCACAATATACAGAAAAAGAAAATCAGCTTGCTGAACAATTGGACTGTAAAAAAATGAACAAGGATGGTGGATAACACCTTTAAAACAATTTTTAATTTCTGAAAAGTATATTGAATTTGTGTTGAAGAAACTACACCAAGAGACACATATGGGTGCAGATGCTTTAGTTTTAAGTGCAAAAAAAAAAGTGATTGGACCAAAGATACGAAGTATTGCAGATATAACAATAAAGAAATGTCCTACTTGCTGTTCTAACAATCCAAAAATATAAAAGAAAATTATTGGCGAAAATATAAAATGTGGAATTACTCCTGGGGAATACTGGCAAATACACTTTTCAGAGTTACCTAGATGTAATCTCTATATCTATTGGTTCTAATAGACACTTTTTCAGGATGGCCTGAATCCTTTCCCTCTTGCGCTAACAAAGCAAGGGAGGTATTTTTGACTCTGAAGGCTGATTCTGTTCTTTCAGTCCTCGGAGAATTCCCAGAGTAGCTTTATTCTTTGACCTTGCACCGTGAATCATTTCACAGTTATAGAATCATAGAATTATAGAATGGTCTGGGTTGGAAGGGACCTTAAAGATCATCTAGTCCAACCCCCCTGCCATGGACAGGAACACCTCCCACTAGACCAGGTTGCTCAAAGCCCTGTCCAACCTGGCCTTGAACACTTCCAGGGAGGGGGCATTCACAACTTTGCTGGGCAACCTGTTCCAGTCTCTCACCACCCTCACAGAAAAGAATTTCTTCCTAATATCTAGTCTAAATCCACCCTCTTCCAGTTTAAAACCATTACCCCTCGTTCTGTCGCTA
>NW_010201038.1:0-233 GCF_000695765.1 Mesitornis unicolor | reverse complement strand
GCTCTGCGGTGAGCTGAAAACAAGAAACCGACTCAGCAGATGAATGTCTAGTGAAGTGTTTATTTTCTACCTCTATTTTCATAGCTACAATAAGGACCTGACTATGCAGCCAATCAGGATGTTCCCATACTACAGCACTTTCCCATCCATCATTTCCCATACCCTAATGGACAGGTGTTCCAAGACCATGATATCCTGCCACACACCACTGTGGCAGATGCACTCACCCTACT
>NW_010201037.1:0-489 GCF_000695765.1 Mesitornis unicolor | reverse complement strand
AATGACTTATGTCTTATTTCTGGTTCCTAGAGCTGGAAGTACTGTGGCAGAACTATAGAGAAGCGTACAAAACTAAAATTGTTCAGAGGGAATATTTCAGGTGGTTTTTTTCATGTACATATATGCAAACGTGCACAAGGAAAACCAGATTTTTATTGACGAAATCTTCATCTGTATCCATCAACAGATACAAATTCTAATCTTTGTGTGACAGTGTGAGGCTGCACTTTTAAAACATAACTAACCTGTCTGGATATGGCAAGCTGCAGTGCCAAGTAAAATGCTGCCAGATGATCCGTTGGAGACAAACTGTGAGCCCTTAGAAACAAAGAAACAAAACAAAAAACAGTTAATTTTTCCCTGTTAATGCAGGTTAGATGTACACAAAGCTGCATGCATATTAATGTATCCACATTCAAATCTCTTCACTACACACATGCACGTATTTTGGTATAAGTGGTGCTCATTCCAGTGACTTTTCTCATACTT
>NW_010201036.1:0-16607 GCF_000695765.1 Mesitornis unicolor | reverse complement strand
ATGAGTAATATGGCCTGAACTTTTTTTTTTTTTCCCCAAAGGTTATGACAGGCCAGACCTGATAAATTTTAGCACGATAGGGAAAGCTATAACCTGCTGAAAATGGGGGTTATAATTAAAATGTGCAGGCACCCTGAATTATAGCTGTTGCGAGTGTTCCAGCTATGGTAATAATTGAAGACCTTTTAATAATTTTATATGTTCTTTTCTAGCTTGGCCTTGAGCTTAGGCAGGACTTCAGTTTCAAGATAATTTTCTTGTCCTCAAAAGTTAAATTGCTTTCTTTAATATAAAGCATACAATAAGGAGTGCAATTGAAGAGCTGCATGCCTTTACCCTGCTCCTTCAGCGTCAGCCTCCACTTGTTGGGAGCAGATCCAGCGAAACAAACACTCTTTTATTATTAGATGATAAATCCCTGATGCCGTATCGCTGTTTTGGCTTTCAACCTTATTGAACTTTCAAGAGAAATGCCTCTGTTTATAACATGAACTGCCCAGTAGCATCCAAATATCTGTCAGGGTGCTGTGGACTTGAATTTTTATTCGGTGAACGGTACAGGGCGCCGTGTTGTCAATAGCGTGTCTGCTGCTGTTTGAGGATCTGGCTTACGTCCTGATGCAAAGCTGCAGGATGAGATGTGGGGTTTACCGTTGTTATTAGGGAATTCTGATTGTAGGTTAGACCTTCGAGGAAGTTTTAATTAAAGGAGTTGTCACGTTAAGGAAGGTTCTTCCGAGTGCCTAAGAAATAGAAAATATTATTGGGATTCTTATTCCTGGATTGCTGAAATGGTCTCGAGACCATGGCCCTGGGTTCAAGGATTTCTACGCTGAAGGTGACAACCTAAATGAAAACAGTGCTTCAAAAAGTATTATTTGTTACCGTCAAGAAAGACGTAAATAAATAGTAATACCTCGAGCATCTGACTCTGTGAAATGCAGACAATCTACTGGAATGGAAACGCCGTTTGCATTTCTGCCTGTGTGCACGTGTGCGTGCTTTGGCAAATGACATTTTCACATTTGACTTCGAATTCACCGGTCTCACGTAGGTTCTGCAGGCTCTAAAACTGGGGAAACTGAGGCAAGACTCTGAATTAATTACAAATAATTTGGTCAATTTAGGCAGTTTAGTTTAGAAGCATCTGTGGCAAAGCAAAAGGCAGAGTTTAAATTCACTGGCTGCTGGACCAGTGTCTTAGGTGCAGGGCTGCCTGTGAAATTTGCTTCCAAATCATTCGTTTCCAAACCCTTTTCAGTGGCAGACTTTGCTTTCCACACGGCAGTGGGGTATTACACCAAGTAACATGTTTATAATATCGATATCTTAGCCCACGGTACGATATTTGTTTAATATTTGGTAAGGTCTCAGCTGTAACAAGCACCTAGCAAAAGTTTTCTGCTGATGAGAGCTTTCTAACCAAGTTTCAGCACGTAGTCAAGATCTGGTATTTTATAAGGCCAAGAAATGTAGTTAAAGGCTTTCTAAGTTATCAGGCTTTAAGCGGTGTTTTCTGCTGCAGAGGTTCACATTGATAGTCAAGCCTAATTTGGTTTTTAAGTTTGTCTGTTGAACGAGTACCAATTTGTATAGATAATACATTGTGTGTTAAAGTGAGCGCTCCGCTTTTGTACGTTCCCTTCCATTAAGAAGATGAGACCTCGGATAACTGGGGCTTTCAGATAACGTGGAATCAAATCCGTTAGCGAGTCGCACGGTAACAAATCAGCACAATGACTACTTTACGTTTGCAGTGGAGATCGTGTTTTGAAGTGCCTGTAAACGCCGTGTTGGAAAAATCAATTCTGAGCATCCCCTTTCTGCGCGTTTTGATTCATTTTACCTCAAATGTATTTTGACACTGAAAGTTTCAGGCTGCTCACAGGAAAGGTTTAACTCTCTCGGCTTTGCGAAGCTTAGTCCAGATTTACTCTTAAGGTGGCTGGGAACAGCATGTGCTTTTGAAGTGCACGTTAACCGGTGCTTAATAACAGTATTTGACTGGTAAAACAGCGTAAGAGAAGCATGCGCAGAAGACATCTGAAGAAGAAATTAAATAATATATCACACATTTTGTTTCCTGGAGACATCCGACTAGACCTCAAACTCCTCATATTTTTGGACGTCTCCATCTTTTTCGCAGGCTTGCACCACGCAGAACAGTAACGCTGCAGCATCCTGCCCAGTAAGATTGGCAGGGCTTGTTTCACGTGGGGCAGGCAAATGAATAAATACGGTTTCCTGGTACACTTGGAGAAGCACTCGGGTAAAAATCTCAATAATCCCCATTTGACAGAGGGTGGGAGTCAGGCACAGAGCTGTGTATTGGCAAGCACCACTGAGTTGGTCACTGGCGGAGTGGGGCCTGCGAAACTGTTTGAAATAGGAAAGTCGATCAGAAGAAGAGATACGGGAGGGCTATTCCAACCCACTGGATCAGAGGTTTTATAGAGAGATGTAACATGCTCCTTAGGTTAATTCATTTATTTTTCCTCGCTGAGGAGAGAGCCTGCTGTATTCCACGTTAGATGGTCTTTGTCCCGGGTGCAATAAGCTTTTGCATTTTCTGAAGGGATCTCTTGGTAGTATTGTGAAAATGTGCCTGTGACCTATTTAGATGGGTTAGAGTGGGGTACAAATCTCTGCATTAGGAAGAAGTATCATTTTCCAGCTGGGCAGAAAATCGCATTTCTTCTGTAATAGAACACAAGAGCTCATTGAACACCGGAGTGGAGCGGCTGAGCTGTTGGCGCTCCGCCGGGGGAATGAAGTCTCCGCTTAAATATTCCATCAGATAGCAGAAATCCTGGGAGTCCGAAGAGCAGAATTACTGGCTTCGGCAGATGACCAAAAAGTTCTTTTTCTCAGGAGAGGCTGCTCGGTCGCAGCAGAGATTGCTTTCAGAGGAGCTGCAAGATGCTTTCTGTATGTATTCTCCTTGCTGAAGATAAAGAGGGAGGTATTATACGTAACCCTCGACTGGCAGGAAGATGTCGGTCAGAGATTCGTGCACATTTAAATGAGCCTGTCTTAGAAACAGGAACTTTCGAATCAAAGGCTTCTGCTTTTCAGAAAATGGACTGTTTGACCTAAATGTTCAGGAGTTGGGTAGGGGGCCTACCTTAAATTATTGAAGGTGGGACAGTCCAATGATGTTGCAGGCAGGATCAGACAGTTTGAAGAAGGATGTAATATCTCCTCTTAGGCCTCCTGTTGCGGTCAGAAAGAAAAACCAAACCAAACCAAAAATCCCAAACCGCTTTGAAGCACACGTGCCTCTGTCCTGGTAATAGCTGGTGCAGCGAAAGTTACATCTATTTTTTCCATCTGTTGTTACTACTAGACTGATAGGAGATTGCTTCCCCTTACAAACATACTGGCCCAGGCTGCCCAGAGAGGTTGTGGAGTCTCCTTCTCTGGAGACTTTCAAAACCCGCCTGGACGCCTTCCTGTGCAACCTCATCTGGGTGTTCCTGCTCCGGCAGGGGGATTGGACTGGATGAGCTTTGGAGGTCCCTTCCAATCCCTAACGGTCTGGGATTCTGTGTTACACTTTGCCGCCTTTCTTCAAGAAGTACTTAAAGATGATGGGTTTTTAAAATTTATTTTAAGATCTAAAGAAGCTTCACAAGCTGTAATAAAGGTATTAACGTGCGAGGCTTTGTGAATTTGGGCGATGTCACATCGCTGGGTTTGTGCCGATGCTCTGAAGTGCATCATGGTGATGAAATTTCATTATGAGGTGGGCACATCCTATCTTGGCCTCCTGCTACCGTCACCACAGCGAACTTGTTGAATTGCCCTAAGTTATGGAAATAGCTAGTGTGGAACCTAAACTCTGTATTACAAGTTTTGACACAACTCCCTTTCAGCCAACGGGGAACATATATTATTTTCTATCCTTCAGAGCTGCTTTTCTGTAGAGATAACATTGGCACGGATAGCTCCGAAGATAGGCGCTCACTCAGCGGAGGAACATTTCTGTATTACTCACAAAGATAAGGCGGTATTAAGAACTTCCTTGGAGTTCTTACCAAAAATCAATTCTATCTTTTATAGTTCTCCAGAGATAATTCATCCTTCTCCCCATCCTAATCCGCACTGGAAGCTGGGGCAGAGGCAGGGAGAAGGATGTGGTGCTAAAAGGGTTGTTAGGATCTCGCTGTCCTTTATAAAATTAAAAACTCTACTTTTTCTGTATGGGACATCGGCCACAAAGTGATGGTTGTTCCCAAATCGATCATAGCCCAGTGACCAAAGTAGCTAATGTATTACAAGGAATTAAACTATTTTCTCTGCCAGAAGAAGCTGCTTGTGGTCTCTTTCAGTGGCAGGAGGAGGTTGCCTCTCCCGAGGAGAGATGCAGGATCGTTCTGCAAATGATCTTTCCCTTTTTTTGAGATATGTCACCTAATCCAAGGAGTGAGAGATGGGCTCTTTCTCCTTCTGACCATATAAAAAATGTCTGGTTAGCCAGATTACACCTTCTCTTAAGCAGTAGGTGAGCTGGTAGCTTCAGTGTTAAATTTTCAAACTCAACCTATACTTGACTGACTGGGAGAGCTGGGGCTGTTCAGCCTGGAGAAAAGAAGGCTCTGGGGGGACTCATTGTGGCCTTCCAGTTCCTGAAGGGGGCCTACAGGAAAGTTGGGAAGGGACTTTTTCCGAGGGCAGGTAGCGATAGAACAAGGGGGAATGGTTTTAAACTAAAATATGGTCGATTTAGACTGGATATTAGGAGGAAATGCTTCACTGTGAGGGTGGTGAGGCCCAGGTTGCCCAGAGAAGCTGTGGGTGCCCCCTCCCTGGCAGTGCCCAAGGCCAGGTTGGACGGGGCTCGGAGCATCCTGGGCTGGTGGAGGTGTCCCTGCCCATGGGGGCTGGACTGGGAGAGCTTTAAGGTCCCTTCCAACCCAAACCATGCTGGGATTCTATGATTTTCAGCTCTGCCGCCACTGTGACAGTGACCACGCTTAAATAGTTTTGTCCTTTCTGAGTCCTGTTTGGTTTTTTCCTCTGGAAACGAGACCACTGCTTTTGTATGTGCAAATTCTTTGTTATTTATAAATGAAGAGCCTGTAAAAATATGTGGCCGTGCCACAAATGGGTTGTCCTGAAATACCTGGTCTTGGTTACAGAAAATTCCCGACACAATGGCTTGGCAAAAATATTGCTCCTAAGCAAGAATGAATTTAGACTTTTATTCTGAATCAGGTATCTTGTGTCTCTAAACACCTGCTGTTCTGGAGCAGTCACAGAGCTTATTAATCACATTGCTTATGATAAATGGCATTTTTTGCCACTCTGTCATACTGCATGTCTGCTGTATGTCAAGGGTAATATTCTCTCATGGTGGTGTAGTGTATTGAAAATGGAAGTAATGTATTTACAGTTTCTCAGGTATCCTGACTAAAATTGCTACCTATCTTTTCTCCTCCCATTTCCTGATGCTTTTCACTATAACTGACTGGTTGGTTTTTTTCTCGTTTCTAATTTGCAGAAGGAATAGATGCAAGTCTTGACATTTCTTACTCAGAGGATTAAGAAGGTGTCCTTGTTCTTGCTCACAGATTTTATGGTTAGATTTCTTTCTCCCTGTAAGGCACCGAGATTTTTTTAAACAGTTTTCTGTGCAGATAGCTTGAGTAAATCTTGGATTTTTGTAGGAAGCCTGTAATAGCCAGAGCACAAGATACTTATCCCACGGTAGCAGATGTGTCTTAGAGACACGTAAAGAATTTATGGCAAAAGGAAGCAAGCGGTTATTGTATTAAAATTCCTAATGCTTTATTTTTCTTGTTACTTCATCCCACAGTTCTGGAGGTCAATTTAATTGAACTTAATGAGTTCCTGGGTGTACACAGGGTACATCAACGTTTCGTGTTTGTTTCTTTAGCCCAGAAATGGTGGAAGAGGGGGGAGAAGCTCAAAAATTTTGACTTTTATTTTCGCCAGGGTCTTGTCGAACACTTGAAACAAAGTCAAATATTTGTGGATCCGAAATTCTTTGTTAAAGACTCTTTAGTTCCTGTGAAAGGAGTGGTGTCAGGTCCTTTGTGCACATTTCACTGGTATTTCATCTTTGAGAAAGATTTCTAGACATTATCTGAAGTTCTTCTCCTGCTGTCTGTCAGCTCAGAGCAGTGACAGTTCTTGGTAAGAGGGAGGTTTTCCTTCTCCCACTTTATTAGGGAATAATACGAGGTAAAGAGTGGGAAACAAAACAAAATTGAGAAGGTAAATTGAGGAATGATCTCTGCTGAGTCAGAGGCACCGTTCAGGAATTTCTCTGTCCTTCTGCAAAGTAAGAGATCTGAGTAAGTCCTCTCCTGAACTTTCTCCGTCTGCAGCAAGGGGCTGGATCCGTACAGAAGCATCCGTGTCTACCCTTAAGAGAATCACAAAATGGTTTGGGTTGGAAGGGGCCTTAAAGCTCCCCCAGTCCACCCCCCATGGGCAGGGACCCCTCCACCAGCCCAGGCTGCTCCAAGCCCCGTCCAACCTGGCCTTGGGCACTGCCAGGGAGGGGGCATCCACAGCTTCTCTGGGCAACCTGGGCCAGGGCCTCACCACCCTCACAGGGAAGAATTTCTTCCTAATATCCAGTCTAAATCTACCCTCCTCCAGTTTAAAGCCATTACCTGTCATCCTATCACTACCTGCCCTTGTACAAAGTCAAGAAGATGTAAAGATGAAGGAAGTCACATCTCACTTGAAAGGCTTCATAGGTCTACTGAAATACAAAAAGCAACATTATCAACAGAAATCATGTGTGCGTGCTGCGATACATTGACCTTGAACGCAGTGTTTGCGTCTTATGCTGTTATTTTAAGTCAGAGGGCTGATAGCCCCATGTCTGCTGCAGGCTGCTGTGTGCTGGCTGGAAGGTTTGTCTGCTGTAGAAGGAGCAGTGCCATGGGGAGCAGGCGTGAGCTCATCTCTGGCTGGTGGTTTTCCCCCTTTCCTTTGAGTTGGTTAAACACATTTATTAGGCTAAAATTCGGGGGTTTTTTTCAGGGAGGAGGGAGAGAAGAATTTGGCTTTTCCTTTCCAAGAGATTGTAAGCTAATTCATCTTGGCTGTAACGTGCTAAGCAGATGCATTCTCATGGTTTGGCATGGTGACACTGAATTCACCGCTTTAAGCAAGACTTAGCAACCAAACTGAAATTCTTCAGCTATTCCTGGTTTCTGCTATAATATATGAATTATTAAGCAGGATCTGCAAAAGTTATAAATCTAAAAGTTAGCTATCTAAATCCTTTCTGAAAGTAATGAATGCTTCATGAGAATATGTGGTGTAATTACTTTTTAATAACCGCTGAGATACGTCACATCTGAACAGCTTCTTATCTAAGAGTATCCTCAGGCATGTTTTATTTTTGCTGTACATGCATAAGAAATGAAGCCACAGTATCTGCAGCGACAGGTGTGAGATGGAAGAGCTCGGGAGTGAAGAGACTCTTCCTAAATGAGTGTTCAGTCACCAAAACTTGCAGGATTTGGCATCGTGAGGATGAACAAACCAAAAACCAAAGCAGCAAGCGATTGCTTCCCATTCACATTCTGGCTTATTCAACAGTCGCTTTGGCCATGTGTCCACATCTTTATTTCCCTCATCTTCCTCATTTTGCCCCGGAAATACTTATTTGGTGTAATTCCTCTTTATCTCCTCTTGCTCTTCTCAGTGCATCCTACAGTCCAGGGTTTCATGGGCTTCCTGGAGGTTTTGTCCTTTACCCTTTGCTTCAGTCTTGCCTTTGGCCACCAGTCTCCTCCGTGAAAATACCTCAAGTGACACAAAAAGCAAGTGTGGCCTTGCCTCTTCTGGTTTTTATATTTCTGCTAAATGTTGGCAAAGGAGAAAGCTTAGAGAGAGGGACGTGAAAAGGCAAATAAACTGTAATACAGAAAACCTGGTATTTTCTGGGCTGTGGAAGGTGCAAGTAATGAAGACCAAACAAAAGGAGAAGAATACAGGAAAAACCAGAATCAAGAATACAGGAAAAACCAGAATCAGGACAAAAAGAAGAAACAAAGAAATAGGAAAGAAAATCTTCAGTGTAGTTTATATTCATGGTTTATTCATGCAGCAGTGTGGGTGAAGGTAGTGCTTTCCAAACATCATTCAGGTCCCTGCCCCGTGAATTTACAATTTGAAAGGGGAGGTGGGAGAAATGAATGCAGAAAACCTCCCGCGTTTCAATTTATTTCTCTGTAACGCATCCTAGAGCGTATTTCATTTTGGGGAGAGGAGGTAACGACAGATTGTTGTTGCTAATAGGATTTGGGTCAAACTGCTGCTTACAATTTGGCACGTAACTAGATTAATAGGGGGGTGTTCTTCAAAATTACATGCCACAGCAGGGAGATAATCCCCTCCCCACCGAATTTCAAGTCCCGTTCATCAGCAAAGGTGTTTGGCTGAGCGTACTCTGCAACAATTTATCCATTAAAACCCAAGCTTCCCTACCACTGGCTTTAATCCTGGCTTGGACGGAGCTCCCTCGCCACGGCTGAGCGTGCTTCATTCTGCCTGAATCCCAAAAATACCAACAGTTCGTGCTCACACCCATAGATAAAACTCCCCTCCACCCCTGAATACTCATGGAGACAGAGGTGGTAAAGGTCTGGGTTTATGGAAGCCACATGGGAGCTTTATCACAGAATCACACAGTATCGCTCGGTTGGAAAAGACCTCCGAGATCATCACGTCCAACCGCTCCTGTCTACCCCCTAAACCATATCCCTAAGTACCTCGTCTACCCGCTCTTTAAACACATCCAGGGATGGGGACTCCACCACCTCCCTGGGCAGCCTGTTCCAGCCTCTGACAACCCTCTCAGTAAAGAACTTCCTCCTTATCTCTGACCTGAACCTCCCTTGGCACAGCTTGGTGCCGTTTCCCCTTGTTCTATCCCCCATCACCTGGGAGAAGAGCCCAGCACCCACCTCTCCACAACCTCCCTTGAGGCAGTTGTAGGTGGTGCTGAGGTCTCCCCTCAGCCTTCTCTTCTCCAGGCTAAACAAGCCCAGTTCCCTCAGCCACTCCTCATCAGGCTTGTTCTCCAGAGCCCTCCCCATCCTTGTGGCTCTTCTCTGAACACGCTCCAGAATCTCAACATCCTTCTTCTAGTGAGGGGCCCAGAGCAGAGCTGAACACAGCACTCAAGGTGCGTTGGCCAAGAGCTGGAAGACAGTCAAGCAACCTAGGTTAATAACATGGGTTTAAGAAAGTATGGCAAGAAGAAGATGATCAAATAAATAGTTACAGATTAATTTTTCATCGGCTGTAAATGCTTTTCCTGGGTTTGATAGCTAAGGGAAGTTCTGTATCTAAAGATTAAGAAGATGTCTTTAGTTGGTGGCTTCTTTGGGGGTCTTTGTAGAGCACTGAGTGTTGTCCCTGGGAATTTCAGTTCCCTCTCAGCAGGGAGTCACCTGGCAGTGCACCAGCCTCAGGTCCATGAAACAGGAAGAATATTTGGGAATCCGACAACGCTAAAATGAAGGATTTATATTTTTTTTAACGTCTGAGTGGAAAGTTAATGTTACGTAAAACTGCCTGCTTGAAGCCATTTCCTTCTCTAAGTTTGTTTTCATAGGGTTTTTTCATTTCTCCCGTGTGTCCAAGAAAAATATTACTTAGCTAAAAGACATAAATTCAGTTTAAATCAGGGTATCAAGCCCTCTGAGTCCAGTGCCGATGTGTGTGCACGAGTTTCTTGTTTAAATTAAGCCTGCTGGTTACTGGCTCTTTGTTTCTACACTATTCCTGCTTTCCCTATATTCAGGATGCTTATCTCATAAACTGCTAGAAACGTTAACTGCTCAGAGCCAGTTTTTAAATAATTCAGGTGGAAAAGCAATATCCCGCAAAATTTCTGTAATCAAATATGTATATAATCCAGGTTGTGCACAAACTTGATCAAAATAGGCCCTTAACTGACAGTTAAGCCTAATCAGTTTGGTTCGGTTTTTGGTTTTGTTTTTTTTTTTTAAAAAATCAGTGTTCGATACAAAACCACTTTCTCATTTTCCTTTGCAATCAGCCCATCATTTTTGTTTTTGTTAAAGGACACAAGTTGCATCCCTCAGATACGCGGCTTGGGCAAGCTTTGCAAAACAATTAGTGCATCTTTCACACGGTCTCAACTTGATTGAATAATTACTCAAATAATGGTCAGTAATGGAATACATAAGGTTATCTGGTGGCTAATCCTCAGGTAATGGAGTTGGTGTATCTCTGATTTTTCTCTTAGCGGCTCCCAGTGAACAGGAGACTGAGACAAAAGTGATTATGGGAAGCAGAGGGAGTCACTGGAGGCCAGCAAGGAAAAGGAGGCCTTATCTTAAGCAATTAATCAAGAAAACTCCTATTGTGGGACAATTATTCAAACCTAATTCTAAAATAGCTTTAGAGCCTGAGGTCCTGGAGGTTTTTTGTGTGTGTTTTTGGGTTTTGTTTTTGTTGGGTTGGAAGAATTTTGCCAAGGTCGTCGGGGAGCACTGGGGCAGGCCTGGCAGCAAAATGTAGGCCGCTGCGTGCTTGAGGGCGAGCTGAGTGTGGAGCGCAGCCGCACGCAGCATTGGCTGTGAGGTCGCATCTGTACATTTTTATTTTAAAAAGGGATTGGGACGTTTCTAAAAAGAGACAGGAATTTGAAAATTTGCCTCACGTTTCTGGAAAAACGGCCTCTGTTATTTTGCACGCACTGCAAGCGATACTAAGAGGAGTGTATCACAAATCATTTCAGCTGCCTGCCCAGCTCTCCTGATGTTCAGGCAGGACTCTGGTGTCTCTGAATCTCTCTCCTATTCTTTTTCTGGTTTTTTTTTTACACCGCTTTTTGCATAGTTAAATTGTCCTACAAAGGCCTGCAGCAACTGCAGAAACATAGGATTGTTTCGTGGCTGTGGCTTTGCAAAAGACCACGAGGTCTTTCCAGTTGTCCCCCAAAAAGCTCTTGTATGGGGAGAGCATCTAACAGATGCCTTTTGCTCTGTTTTTAGCCTCTGAGCTCCCTTGGAAATAAGATTTATTTGAAGATGTTACTGTGATCCATGAGGTCCTACAGGAAGAAGCAATAGATTTAAGCAGCTGTCCCTGAAAAATTATAAGGTCGCCGGAAAAAAAGAGCAGCGGTTTTAAATTGGATGTGGTTTAAATTTTCCTACGGCCTCCCAAATTGGGCTCCTTGCTGGAGTGGGAAGCTGCCCGCAGAATTATTACTCAGCACGGTCACCCCGTGCTCTCATAGCACTTTTTTTTCCAGCGGTGCTGACAGCAGCATTTTGAACCCGCCGTGGCGTCGGGGCTACGATCTGGTTTCAAATGGCTGTTGAGTGCCGCCTGAGAAGTGCTGCTGTCTGGCTGTGGAGGTGATCACGCTGCCCTGATTAGTTTTTCTCGCTGCCTATGGGCACCTTTTGCAGGGCAGGGTTACAGCGAGAGCCAGGGACACACATGTGCTCCCATACAGAATAACGCAGAGAGGCTGAAAGACAAAGAGGGTCACTAATTGGATTTGTAGCTGTAAGAAAAAGACCTCTTAAAGTAAACATTTTCCTCGCTTTAAGCCTTTCCTTGGCTTCTTTCGAGAAGACCGCTTGAAAGTATCTGTTTCGGGGGTGAACCCTTCCCAGCAAATTTAATTTTGAGGCTTGTCAAGCTTTATTAAAACCTTATCATCAGTGATTTCCTTCTCTGCTAGATCAAGAAGATTATATTTGTTATGGGATTCGTATTGTGTCTCAGAATTCTTCTCGGCAAGCGTGGGTTTTCACGTATGTGCCGTGACACACCACTGCCAGTTCAGAGTCCTGACGTCCCAGGGCGTGCGTTGTCAGCACATATTCGTGAAGACTTTGGATGCTGTTCTAAGTCGTAAGCTGGAACTGCATTTTCTGTATATTCTGTTTGAATAAACACATTGCTCTGAATGGCAAAAACAGTCCTAATTGCTGCCGGTATCCTTAAAGAAATGAGCTGATGTCGCCGTTCCCAGCAGCTGGAATATTTGGTAGATGCTTCTGGGGATGGTGTGCATACTTATATTAAGAGAGAAGGTGGACACGTGCCTTTGTTTTTTGATTTTGAAGATGTAGTGACTCTGTTTGCATTAGCAGGAGTTTCCAGTCAATGGCAGAGCTGGGTTTTTCTTTTCAGTTTTTTATTACTAAATTTCAGTGACTTAGGTTCATTTGTGCCGCAGACACAGAAACCACAGACTGGGGTTTTGCCTAACAGCGTAGACACGCTTTTTCTAGTTTCTTCTGGAGCACAGGATCTGGTTGACATTTTGATACTTCTCAGTTCATGTCTTGAAAATAAACTTCTCCCTCCCCTCGTTTTTTCTCATTTTTACAACATCTTTTTTTATTACTGGGAAAATACTTCATTTCCCTTTCTTATCCACTGAAGACATTCCAATGAGTGGAAGAGCCTCTAAATATGTGCTCTGTTGCTTGGGGTTTTTTTTGATAGTGCCCAGAAGTAACCAAAGCGCTTTGAAAAATGCAGATACGCTTTTTTGCCCTGAGCAGCTTATCATTCGGTTTCGAACGTGCCCTTGCGGTTGCAAGCGATGCGCAATAGGAAGAGGAGCAGAAAGGCAATTAATGGCCAAATGAGTTGTTGAACTAAAAAGTTATTTGAAGGTGATATAAACACTCAGAGCCTTTTTACGACGGCAAAGTTGCATCTTTGTCTTTCACAGCAAGAGTGATGATGGTCTTTATGTTGTGTTCAGCTGAAGCTTCCTCCTGGTAATGCATTTTTGCAGAAGCTCCATCATGTGAGCCAGTACATAACAGATTAATACCCAAAATATCCTACCCAGGTTTCCTTTTGAGGGAGTAAAGCAAGCCCCAGGCAGACGCAGGTAACAGTAGCTGATTGCAGACCTCTACATCTGGGTTTTGTGCCGCACGTGTTTGTCTCCACGTGTTTATCCTCTCAACTTTGAGATGAGCAAATCGTTCAATAGGAGACCACTGTCTTCATATTCCCATTTCCACGCTACCGCTTACGCATCAAACGTCTTCCCTGTGCTGGTCGGTATTGCCACCGTCCCCTCCCATCTCTTCTGCCTTCGCCACAAAACCAGTAACGAGTTGAGTCACTAATTATCGCTGGCCTGAAGGGTATGTTAGCTATTTATAGCAGCCATATAAACAGAAATACGCTTATTAATACAATCGAAAATAGCCAGTCATCCCAGCACGTCTGTCTCTTACTTGCTGGCTCTGAGACTCCTGAGGACAACAAATGCAACTCTTAAATTCTAGCACCTGTGCCCTAAACCACCGTTCTGCTGTCATGGGCACTTTACACAGAAAGCAAAGCTTTCGGGGTTTAAATTTTGACCTTTTGGGAATAAAGGGTGAGGCCTGAGGTAATAGATGGTGAAAGGAGTATGTGGTGTCTATGGGACAATGATGCCTTACCCATTTGGGGGTTCATTAGCTCAGCTGCAAAATAAGATACTAAATAACTATTACATTTTTTCACTTCCAGATCCAAGTACCTGAATGCATGTGTAGGCTGCAAATCTGTGAAGGACTCAAACTGATTCTGCAGTGCTAGGTACAAATTGGTATGGCAGAAGTACAGGTAGTACAATGTAATAAATACCTAGTTTGTTCCTCTGCTAGTGCTTATAAATAGTTGCTTCCATAAATATTTGTAAAAGTCTGGGTTATTTTAGCACAGGATTTTATTGAAGGTAGAACTGTACATTTTCTTATACTAGACCGTAACATATAAAAGGAAAAGGACTGTAAAATCCTTTCAAATGTTTATATAGGTTCAGTGTTTTTGTTTTCAGTAAGATTTGCGATACTTGAAAAGCTGGTTTGGAAAGCTCAGCAGGGAAGATTAGATACGGAGGTGCAAAGTGAAAAGACTGACTGTCTGCTTTCCTTTTGTCGAGAAAAAGACGTATAAACCCCTAGTATTACATTTGAGAGTTGTTAGATACAGATAATACGACGTGGATCTTGAGCCTTTAGATCATAAATTCGATCTTCGCAAGAGGAACAGCACCGAATGTTGGTTACAACAGAAATTCTCATCCAGAAATACTTCCAGGAAGATTATTAAAATACTACAGGTACTGAAATCAGCTACAAAGATCTACTTGTGCATATTTCTTTAAAGGGGGGGAAAAAACCACCTTAATACACAGTATTACCATAGCTAGGCCCTATTATACTATTGTAATCATAGCTGAAGCAAGAGCGGTGATTAACGATGGCAATTTATTGTATCTGACAAGGGGAGAAAATAGGAGATGTTGTCGTTATCATAAATCATATCATAAATAACCAAAGAGAAGCACTCAGAAAGCTTGTGTGGTGTCAGCAGCAAGCCCTTTCAGGCACGTTAGCCCGGGATGTAGCCATAGAAACCCCAAAGTCATATTGTTATCTTAGTCTTGCTGCAGTTATGTGATACAACAGTATTAACATATAGATTAGGCCATTTATAATACTAGGTGTCATTTCAGGTTGGCTTGCTTATATAGCATTTTAGTTTTTTATTGTGCCGAATGTTAGGGAAACGCCGCGTTTTTACAGGTCAGTATAGAGCCATTTATAACGTATCGGCTTCACACCTCTGTCAGTCTTGCTAATGTACTCTGTTATTGATTGGTTGTACTCTACGAATTGTCAGTGCCTAATTACCTTGTCTTTGCTAATAATTTCATTTTTCAGAAGTCAAAATGTTCCTTTAAAGAGAAAACCTCTACGCCTGCACGCGTACTTCAGGGCAAGTTCCCAATTCTGTTAAGGTTCTTACAGCCCAGAGGGAGTAAATAAAGGATAATAAAAAGCATGCAGTGTTGTCCGAGTTTTGTTACGGAGGTTTTTCTGTCCGTGGCTGTGTGTTTTGATCGAACCGTGGTGGGTTTTGTGTCGTGCTCCTTTCTGCAGATTCCAGGGGAGTGACTCAGTCACAGGTAACTCAGAGCAGCACCGAGTGACTGAACCCAGGCTGCCCTCCTGAGAGGGAGTTGGTTCTCATGCATCTTCACACTCAGTCCCTCCTAAAGGTGTTTCTGCGGTTGTTTTCACTCTCCATCCAAAGTCTGCATAGCAGCTCCACACACATTATCCTAGCGCTGCCACACGCGTGCATTTATTTGTGTATGTATGCATGTGTGACCTGCAAAAACTGTAGAGCCACTATTAAAAAGTTGAGGCGAAAATAATAGTCTGCCTCTTTGACTTTAGACAGAAACACATTTTTTTGCTTGCTGTATGCAGCGCAAATGGAGGCAGACCTGATATTTTGTCAGGTCAGAGATTGTGAGTGGAGCTGATAACAATCTGCCAGCGGTGTTTTTCTGCCTGCAGCAGGAAGCTGGGTGGGTCATTTTGAGAATCCTGGGTAGTTTGGCTTCATAAACATTGCATATTCTAAAAAGTATGATAATGAGGAACGCCACTAGTAAGTATTTAAAAGTGTTATTCTTACCTTACCCTAAATCAGCTCTGGAAGCCAAAGTTACACGTTTTACCTCAAGCCAAGGCCTTGTGGAGAAGGGGCCAAGGGGATGGTACAAGAAAGGAGGAGCAGGACTTTTCTCTGGCTTCTTTTAGCCCAAAAGTTTGAGTAGTGTCATGGCAGACCAGATTGGTGATTTGAGTTCAAACTAACAGATAATCTTTATTTTAGCCTCAGTTATTTCCCTGTTCTTCTTGAACCAGGACAAAAGAAAGGGTGAGAATATTTCTTTTTAAAGCAACGCTGTGATGTAGAACGACAGCTTTAGTCGTTGTGGTTTATTTCTGGCAGACTATGGGTTTCTTATTCTCATGTTGATGTGCAAAGGTCCATTTCCGTTGATTTCATCCCAAGAAATAAATGCCTGATGGAGGGTGAAGCGGTTGTTCAACAGGATGGGGAGGTAACTGAATTGATACGGAGATTTTATGAGTCCTGAACCAGATTCTTGCTATCGCCCATATTTCAAGATGGATGGATGTATTTTGTCATTAGGAATGGATAGGAGTTTTGTTGACCACTGCTAGCTTCTTGGACAGGTTAAGAACTGCTTTTGGAGCGATAAAGAATTGTATACACCCAGTCAGTCAGCCTTGTTGAACACCTCCAAATTCAATCCAGAGCAATACTGGGTGTTGATGGCACCACCCAGCCATTTGGGGTAGAATTTTCCAGTGTGACTGATGAGTCTGGATGCTTAACTCCAGGCACCTTTAACATCCTCTTTACAGTGTTTCAGTTACGTATGCAAAATCATTTGGCCACACCTGAAAGCTCTTCTTTTTTTCACGTATTTGTGGTTTCTCTGTTTCAGAACATACTGAAAAGGCACTGGAGTGAACTCACTGGCAACGTCAGTGGAAAAATTTGAGACACGTGGAAGATGAGCTCCCGGATGGTGCTCTCTTACCAACTCTCTTCCCGTAGAAAGTGCCCACTGGAAGATGTCGGGGTTTGGTGATAAGTTGGTTGATCTCCTTTACACAGTAGAAGAGAAATGTGTTGGTCTATTGCCTGTTTGGTGAACAAGTCCCATCAGTGATCGCTTGTGTTCATATGGCAGAGAAATTATACATATAATTATATATAAATTA
>NW_010201035.1:128246-148531 GCF_000695765.1 Mesitornis unicolor | reverse complement strand
AGGGGTTGGACTGGATGAGCTTTTGAGGTCAGTGAAGCCCCTTTTGAGGTCCCTTCCATCTCCAAACATTCTGTGATTCTGTGACTGCTCAGCCTCTGGTGCAGGGTGTAGGATAACATTTTGCTTTTGACGATGTGTACAGTGCTGAGCTAAAGAGATATCAAAGCAAAGAGAATGAATTTAATTTCCCAGTTACACAGCCCTTCTTTAAAAAGAAGCTTTCAAATGTCTCTCACTTGAAAAAGACCCTGCAGGTTAGAAATGAGATTTCTTTTTAGAACAAAGCCCTGATCTGCATTACTAATAACAGCTGAGGTCATTAAAATGGAAAGAATTTCCCTTTGAATTTCTTTTGAGCAGTATCTGCACGCTCTGCGTCACTGGTGGTCGTCTGTCTTTCCCCCCAGTTTGATCCACTAGGACAGTGCAGTGATAATTTGTTTTCCTCTTCAGGTTCTTCCTGGTTCTAATATTCTACCTAGAAGAAGTGTTTTAGACCCTGTTATAATCATACAAGTTCTGTAAATTCATTCTTCCATTGCTATGCACAAAGTGTGTGTTCTTGGCATCCCTGAACATGTCTCTGTCTGTGCAGTAGCATTTTAACATTCCCTGTGTGCCCCAGGGCTTTTTTAACTGATGAAACTCTCCAATCTAAAGCACCTTCTCTTTTTTCATCATTTTTTCTTTCCCTTTTGAGTGTTTCCCTGCTCTCTCCAGAGCCATTAGAAGTTCTGACTGTGCACTTCAGGAGATCAATATGCTTTTGGTATTCAGAGACATTATCATTCTGAGGCTGGCTGACTAGTATGTATTCATCTTATTAACATCTGCTCAAAATTCCCAACGTCCCACCACAGCTAACAGAGAACGACCGTTTTGTCCTTGGTCAGGCTCTGTGGATCGGGTGCCTGGCACCTGCCTTATTGTTGGACAGATTCCGTTTCACTCTTTGCTTTGACCCTGTTTCAGCCCTGGAAGCTCCATTTCAGCTGCAGATGGATGAAGGAATTGGGAGGCATTGTGGCCATCGCTGCCGTGGCAATTCCTGTGGGTTACTGCCCAAGTAATTTATTTGGTTCCTGAATGGTAGGAGCCTGTTCTCGCCTAACAGTGAGATTCTGTGAGCCCACGAGGATGTGCTCATCATCGAAGAACCATTTTTGTAAAGCAACAGAAAGAGAGAAGAGATCAAGTCCTCTGCTGGGCAGAATCTGGAAATCACTGTCCTTACTGTCTAGTTTAATGGAGGGTTATGAGCTCTGAAGTCATGGAAAGAGGGTGAGCTGTGGCTTTGACTCCGGTGGTGATGCGAATACAAAATGTCAGCTTTATGATTTTAGCAGAAATTGCCAATAGGGTTAAGTTACTGAGGGGAAATAAACAAGGAAACTGGAGTTAAGTGTGTAACAGAGTTGAAGTTAATAGCCAGGAGTGAATTCACTATTTTAAAATCATGCCTGAAGGACATAACCTCCTACAGAATGGAAAGAAACTGTTTCAAGGTAGAAATACAATGTGTTGACATTCCTGGCTTTCTCCTGCACATTTTGGTTGCTTTTGGTTTCTCATTCATCTACTCCTGAAAGTTGGCTGCTATGGTAAGAGGTGCTGGATCATTCACACGTAGTGCACACTCTTGAAGGCTACCTAGGGTTAACTCTGACTAGCAAAGAAAAATCCACAGTAATCATCAGCTCATTCAAGATTTCAGGGAAATGGCTGTATGATTCCCCACCTTATAGGAGGAAGTGTCATAACAGCCCATATAATTGACAGGGTTGCAAGTTGGCCCGTTTTTTACCTTTCTAAGGGAAATGGAGCTGTGATATCTCAGAAATACTGGGTGCTGTGTAGGGCTGAACCTCCGTGTTAGATCATCTGGCCTGAATCAAATGAAATGCAGAAGTGAAGGGAACCGGTGTTTTAACAAACTTTACAGAGTGGTAGAAATGGAACTGAAGATATTTTCATTTAGTCCCACATAGTCCAGGTGACCGTGGTTTGTCATTTTCTCAGAACACACTCATAGAGATGTTCTCCTTGCTTCTTGGATTCCGTTTTCTCCAGAGTGGTTGCCCTACTGACCTTCTGGGAGGTGACACTGGCAGAAATACGGAACATCCCTCGGTTCAGGGTCATGCATTAAAAAGACTTTAGGATCAAATGGAGTTTGAATCTTCAGCCAACGATATATTTTTTGAAAGTATTGATAGGCCTTCACAAAACCTCTGTGAGTCACTGAACGTGCAGGTTAGCAAAGCTAAAGATCCAGAGATTGATTCGTACACCATGGAGTGACATGAAATTCCTGTAGCTGTTCTACTATTACGGGAAACTCAGCCATCTCTACTTTGGCTTGCCTTCTGGTCACAGATAGAGGACAGGAAATTTTTTGGAAGTCATGTCCTGTAATAGAAAGAGGAGGCCCTAAAGCTGAGTTGGAAGCAGAACGATTCATCATTTGCCCAGATAGTATGGCCAGGCTGGCAGGTGCAGTCACTCCCAAAGCAAATGAGAATTAAATTGTCAGGTTTGTGACTTCTGTCTCATAAAACATTCAGGCATAATAAATGATGCTGACAAACTGGCCTTGGCATGGAAAACTTCTTTAAAAATACGAGATGCTGCTTCTTACTGGGATATATATATAGGGGTGACTTAACTGCAGCAGAGTTTCTTAGGGGTAAAATGGATAATGTTCCAATAAGCTGTCAATTGTCATGTTTCTATCTGCAAATGATACATACAATTGGTGAGTGGCAAGCCTGGATTGGCATTAGACATCTATTTTAAAGTACCGGTATTTTTCCCATGTTTCTTCCCATAGTTCTTGGGAAGTTTCTAGACCCATCCACTTGAATATATTGTGTACTACCTCATAAGGCACCTCATAAGATACCTGGATCAGACTTGGAGGCAATTTCTTGAATGGAGCGTTCATTAGGGTGCCAATGCACAAAAGTGAGCTCCACTTCTTCAGCTTCTTGGAGAAAATTACTCATTCTGCAACATTTGGCGCATCCATGGTCTGCATCCATTTCACTTCCTGCCATCAACTGTGGTGAGAAGGTCCAGTTTTCCCTGGAGGCTTCATTAGGGAGCAGACTGCACATGAAGGCTGTGAGAGACTGCAGGAATTACAGCTGGGAGGAACATGAGGCAGAGCTTGCTGATGCTTCAAAGGTGTCATTTCCATGGCAGACAGATGTCATATGCAGGACTTTGAGGCTGGACTCTGCTTGGGAACACACAGCTCACATGGTACAGCTTCATCTGTTTGTTTTTCAGGTCTGGCTAGAGGCTTTTCTAAAATTTCCTTTTCCCCACCCCTGTGTTTCGCCTTCACAGAGCCCGAACGTTTGCATTACAAAGTTCCTTTCACCCAGGCTGTGCTGCAGGGCAGAGCTCTCTTCCTTCTGCTCTGATTGTAGGTTCCTTTGGTTCTGGCTGAGCATTTAGTTTTTACCCTGAAGCCTGCTAAGCGCCCTAGGCACCGGCACGACTCCATGGTTGCCAGCAATGCAGATGTTTGTAATAAACAGCTAATTCGGAAGGTTGCCTTTCGAAGCTGTTTCTAGGCTGGTAGCTCAGCAACCTGCCCAGCACTGCCCTCCCGTGGCATGAGAGGCTCCCTTTAGGCAGCGATAGTCCTGGTGAAAAGGGATATTTAGAAGAATACTGGATCATTTTGACAAAACCAGCAGCAAAGTGGCCTCTCAGTAGTCAACACCACTACAAAGCACTTGGATCCAGGCAACGTGTTGGACACATCCTTCTTCCTGCTATAACATTTTACTGCAGAAAATGTTGTCTGAGCCCTTTTTTACTCTGTTAGCTGCTTCCTGTTAGCTGCTCAACACGCTTCTCTTCCAGCTGCCAAAAGAGGCCCCTTGGAAGGAATTCACCTCCACCAAGGCAGCTGTGAGCAGGGGAAGAGGATCTAAGGCGCTCAAAGCTGACCTGCAGCACTGCAGCACGGCCTTGCTTAGATCAAAGGCTGCGTACATGGTTCTGCCTGACTTCTTTGACTTCCTTTAGAGATAACTTGGCAGAGGTATGGCCCTGTCTTTACTACAGCCTCGTCTGCCCGTGTTGCGAGTGGGCTTTTCCATTGGAGAGGGAGATGTAGGTGCTTGTTTTGGTTCTTACTATTTGTTCTTTTTGGGATTGAGGCGGGTAATGAAGATCTCTGCGCAGGCAGACAATATTGCAAGGCAGAGTAGGTGACTTAGGAGTTCAGGCAAGTCTGCTCTTAATTTGTCCCCTCAAATCCTAACCCTAGACCTCCCATAGTCTGCTGACAAATACAGGAATCTTCCAAGAAATTGCTGGTGATACTGATTAGAAAAACTTCTGCTTAAGATGTCATTTCTCTGCAGAAGTGATATTCTTTTAAGGAGACCTGGTGATGTCCCAGTTTCTCAGTTAAGGCAGGATTTCACTGAGGTTTTGTTCCCTGTTTGGATCTGTGTGACTGACAGAAATCATGAGTTTGAGCCCGTTTGCTGGTGCTTCACAAGAGAGAAAGTCCATTGCCACAGGATGGCGCCTGATGGCCACACTTTCAGGGCTGCACATATACAAAGAGTGAGTTAGTATGGGATAAGTACGCTACATGCAGTCTTAATTCACGCAGGTATTTCCTATGAAACTCCAGGCTCTTCTGATGTGTGGATGTTGCAGTAGGTTCAGTGTGCTGCTTGGCACAGTCTGACAGCATTTCAGTATCTGTGTAGCTGCATTGGTTTGGCAGTGCTGGTGATACATTGATTTCTTTTCAACTCTGCTGTTTCCACACAACAGCCTTCGCTTGAGTTTGTGCGGTGCAGAAAGGACATCTAGCGGCCAGATGGAAAGTGGTGCCGGTGCACGTTAAGGCCAATTACTTTGGTTATAACAACAAAAAGCAAGTTTTGAGTTAGAGATTGGACCCCGGAGAACCCTCGAGCATTACATCACCAAACTGTATTTGAACATTTCGTTTACAAAAGTGGCCTGTGAGGCTGTAGGCTTAAAATTCTAAAACCTGAACTTTTAAAAAATATACCTGGCACTTTTCAGCAGTGGTTGAGAGCAGAAGAGCACACTGGAGCAGTTGTTTTTTGCACTGCTTTTGAGTGGCACTGGAAGTTTGTTTCTTTACTAGCTCGGTTTCCCAGGCTCGCAGTCTGCAGCCACTGTTAGCATGGACTCCTTTGTTTATGGTTTGTGCCTAATAATCCTCAGAGGGCAGAGCTGGGGTGAAAGCAGATTTTATTGATGGTATCTTGCATTTTTCACTTCAGAAAAGTAGATCTGTATTCAATGGTGAGGTTCCAGAACTGTAAGGAGGGAAGGTAAGGCTTTCTCTGAGGCAGCTGCAACGTGTGCATATGACAGGAGATGGGAATGCCTTTCTTCTTACCAGTTTCTGTCTTGTGATATTTGCCATCATATCACATGTCTAAGCTCTAGCATCCAATCTGTAATATTAGGATTATTTTAAGCCCTGTGTGAGGAAAGATTGTGGAAGTCATGCAAGTGTACATTTTTCTTTGAATGGAAAGTGCAGGCTGTTTTGCTTAGGTACTTTGCCACACAGTTCATTCTGAACTGTTTGTAGAAAAATGTGTAGGATTGTTTTGTGAAAAGTGTACAAAAACAGTGCAGAATAAGAGGACAGAAAGGTTCTGCTGAGGACCTCGGACCTTGTCTCTCCCTTTTCTCTTAATCCAGCTTGCCTTCTACTGCCCCATTTTCATGGCATGCATTTCCGGCTTGCAAAGTTTCCTGCCTACCAGCTGAGAATAGAATAGAAGCCCTGCTGTTACGCTGGCCTTAAGTCTCTTGTAATGAGTGTTACACCAATGAAAGCAGCTGTGTCCTTTGGCTCTAGTTTTAATTCTATGTTAAAGAGCAGATTATACCAACGTTGGACTGCAGCGATGTGGAGGCAGCACAAACCACGGCCAGTTTGGGGAAGGCTTTAGCAAGGATGACTAAGGGCTTGGAGCTTATGCTTTAGATAACAAATCCACCCAATTGTGCTCCTGCTTTGGAAATGTAGTCAAGCCTAACAAATCAGGGCCTTAACAGAGTTGCATTAGGGTCCTTTAATTGGACTAAGCTGGTTAATACCCACATTGGCTTGTGTATGCCCAAGGGTCCAGCACAGCAATGGTCTGCCATTTGTGCTGGCAAAATCTCATAAAATTGCAACCATGAACATTGAAAAAATTAAATTCTAATATCCTCACAGGTAGACACTGGGTTACTTTGATTTTTATAAGGAAGTTGGATGTCTTGACCTATGCAGACCTCATTAGTTTGAGTTTTGAGCGTCACTAAATGAGCCTTAAGTCCTGGCAGACCACGTGGATGTGCTGGCAGGTAACAGTGGTCATAGACAACAAATGAAGACATTTTTTGAGAGGATCATCCCGTGTAACCTGCTCCAACCCCAGAACCTGCAGTATGTGTGTCCTGGCAGCAGCGCAGGCATGACAGTCTCGCCTCTGGCTGAGGAAGATTTTTGGCTGGGAACCAAATACTGCTGCCATTTCCCACTTTCTCAGGTGGGGAGATTTGTTACACTAATTCTGTTTTATGGAAGCTGAGCATGTCCTTCAGGTAGACGTGTGAGCTGTGAATTACTACGAATAGTTTTATTTCCCAAGTGTTGTGAAGCATTGCACTCATCAGCTCACAGAAGTGCCTATATTCAGTCGAGGAAGAATGGTGGTTTCTCGCAGTGTTCGTTGTGCAATAGATTCATATGTATTTGTTTTGATTTGGAAAAGGTGACGTTTGAGGAGGCCGATTCTTGCAGGTGAGGCAAAATATTTCTGAGCAGAAAGATTCTGCGTGTCAGCTTTGGTTAAGTCTCCTGACAACAAAATGAGACTCTCAGGAGAGAGAAACGAGTTCCAGATGGCTGTGGTAAGTGGCAAGAAACTAATACTGAGGCTGGGCTTGAGAAAACAGGCTGAGGACACCAGAGATGAAAGTGGGGGCAGGGTGGTCCAGATAAGGTTGATAACAACATGATATATCATCTCTGGAGCATTCCAAGGCAGCATAGTGAGATGAGCCATTTGGTCCTGAATTGCAGTGGTTTCGGTGAAAATGTGCACTGTGACTGTTCTGCTTTCTGCACACAAGGTAAAAGCAATGCAGTAAATGTCCCATTACCCTGCACATGGCCCGTCAGCCTCTGTCAGTGCTCTGCAAGGGTGCCGAAATAATATAAATTACTCTTTGTGGGATTGCTGTTGTTTTCATCAGGTGCAGCCTAGGTCTGTCTGCACTGGTTCCTTGCTATTTTGCACACTTCTTGTTCAAATTAGGAATTTGTATGGCGTCTTACCTGCCTTCTATTTTTAGTTGTCAGTGGAAGAGTGAGGCAATGGACGTAATTCTCATTGGGTTAACTTAATCCAATTGTCACGTGGATTTAGTGGTATTTAGTAGGTCACAACTAAGTGTGGGCTCTTAGTTGTAACTCTTTTTCCAGTTGCTCTCATAAAACAATGGACACTGATAATTTTTATCACTTCTGAAACTAAACGCATGCATCTAAAGGTGGTGATGTGATCGGTACTTGTGTTGTGCAGATATTTCTTCTGTTGATCTCTGTAACTGTTCCTTAATTGGGAAGAAGGTTCATGTGCGTTTTGTGGGTTTGTGTGTCTTGTGGGATCACACATCTCATGATGTATGGAGACGGCAGGAGGGACTAATGTGGACTAACTCTGCTCTTTGGGATTAACTGTACACATTTGTCTTATTTTCTCATTGAATAAAGCAGCCTCTATCAGAGAATTGGGATTGATCCACGTCTGGAATTGGTTTGTAAATATGAGCTGATATGGAAACCTGCATCCTAGAAGTGACCCCCAGCCACCTCAGTCCCCAGGCCCGTTCTCCCGTCACAGCTATGGAGGAGACACCAGGTTGGTTTTCTTCGTTATGCAGGGGGAGTTCAAAAAGAAAAAAGCAAGTGGAAAACCACTCAGGGTCCTTTTTCCTTTTTGCCTTGTACTGTGAACCTCCCAGTTCTTCAGTTTCTCCCTGCCTCTGACAGCCTGGGCTTTTCTCAGTCGCGGGCCTGTAAGCCCTTCAGCTGCTGTGCCGGTAAATCCGCCTTGCTTTGCCCCGTGCGGTTCAGTCCGTGTGATCCAGGCAGTGTTTTCCCTTTGCTCCAGGAGAATGAGTGCAGCATCGGAGAGCGAACAGGGACTCTGTCCACTGTGTCAGTGCTAGTTCCCGGTCCCACAGAGCATGGAGCCAGTGCCTGTAGCAGGGAGAATTCGCTGAAGTCCGTGATGTGGGGAGAGCTGCTCTTTGGTAGCTTCCAACTCCTGCTTCTCCCCAGAGGTTTTTAGAACAGCCACTCTGAAACTTGTCATGGAATTAAAGAAAACTACAGCCAAGGCGTACAATGCTGCTCTCCTGCTGCCACTTTTCCTCTTATTCTGGGGTAAGTTTTCATTTTCTGTGCCTGATTCTTACCCAGCCGCTATGCGGTAACTTTGGATGAGATCTGTGACATGCCCTTGTGTTGCGATGGTAACGGAACAAAATGTCACTCTCAGTTAGATCTGAAGCCTGAAAACTTCTTATCTGAGAGATAAACAGGTGTTTCATTCTAGATACGTTTTTCCTTCTATTTATTTCCTGTCTCCTTTCGTCTTTCTCCCTGTCCACGTGTATGTATGCATTTAATCACAAGAGCTGAAAGTGTGAGCACTTTTATGTAATTAAGAGTTGAGCTATTATAGTAACCATTTTTGCCATTGAAAAGTTCTGAATTTTACATACAGAAGAAACACAGAGCTTTCTATCCATTCTATATGCTTTAGAAATATATTTAGGCAAAAAAGGAGTGTACCCAGGGGTGTACACTAATGTGCTGAAGTGCCAAATACCTCTGGTACAAAATGTGGAGGAAGAGGTACACGAGTCTTGTCACCTAGAAATTTTGTATAAAGCAAATTCATCCTGAAGCTTCACCAAGATGAGGTAACAAAATAGTCTATCACACTGATGGGAGGTTTTGGCTTGCTTTGGTTTTCCCCATTGAAAACTTCTTTTATAGCCAAAGCACATGCTCAAGTATACTGGGATTCTTCAGGTTCATGTGAACATGTCTCTGGGCTCCAAAAGTCACCCTTGTATACAATTTGTTACTCTCCCTAAAAAATAGATTTCTCTGTTTCTTCTGGAATGGGTGCCTGGAGATCTGCTAGGCCTGGACATCTGTTTTAGTCATCTCTGGATTATAAGGTCGTGTCAGGAGCATGTCCAGCCTTTTGAAGGAAAGTATGACTGGGACTGAACCGGCCTCCTTATCCTTTCCTGGGCACTGCCAGGCCAGTATCTCTATTTAAAAGTCCTGTTTGGTTTCCACCGAGCTAAGACAGAAATGATCGATGACATGAAGAAGTGGAGGTAAAATACGGAGAACAGGCAGAAAATACAGTCCAGGTGCCCTTTCTCTGCTAATATCTGCTGAACTCTCCATTTGGGATTTTCTCCCATTACTGGGTGATGTTTATGTACTTTTTGAGAGTTGGAGAAAGTTTGCAACTTTTCCTTTGATTCCCCAATGGTTCTTTTTTTCTCTCTGAAGCCTCCCTAAATTTCCTTTGCTCTGATCACCTCAAAGAATAAGAAAGTCAAAATAGGTGGTTTTTTTGTCAGATTTTTTTTTTCCCTTCTTGTACCAACTCCTTTGTTTGGTGCATTCACTTCAAGTGCCTGGAATTCCTCTGGCCATGGGGAAGCAGCGGGACTGTCTTTTGTATCTGGTAACCATAGCTACTGCTCTGGAGTGTGGAGCAATTATGAATGCTTTTAGCTGGGCAAAGGGAAGGCCCATTGCATGTGTGGTATTGCTGGCCTGGTTCTGGGCATTTGTGCTGTTTGACCATTGCACTCACAGCTCTTGGACACTCTTGGACACAGCTCTTTTCTGGAACAGTGACTTACCAAGAACATGGTTTTCTTTTGGAGTGCAGGTGGATGACATCTCTTGCTACAGCCAGCAAAGCTCAAGGGAAGTGGTGATTTCCACAGCCTTTCCACCTGCTCCTATTTTGCAAGGGGGATTCTGCCAGATTTTAACTGTAGTGGATGGTGTTATTTACGTAGCACTTGTAGCATTTTAAGGCCACAAAGAAATGACTTTTCTTGCCCTTGTGAGGCATATGACTACTTTTCAAAAATTATTTCTAATTGTGTGACTCCAGAGGTCATTGAAGCTCAGAGTGGCTAAGTTCTTTGTTCAAAAATGTTGAGAAAATTTTGTTTATCCAGATGGCCTATTGCAGGCCATAACCATAACACCGCCCTGCAGCCAGATCCACACCATCTCCAGTAGCTTAAGATAAACCCCAGAGGGACAGTGGTGCACACTCTGCAGGTGTCTCCAGTTGTACTGCTGCTTTCTGTGTAATGGGCAGAATAGCTCTCAATTTGTTGTGTTGTAAAGGAGATTCTGGAGGGCAGAACGAGCATCTTCTCATTTCTATTCCCACAGCATTTCTGTTCTCTAGCCAGCAGTGAGCACAATAATTCACATACCTTTGGCCCAGAAAGTGCTTTGGACGCCTACTGAGAGGGAACATGTGCAGACAAACCTTTTTTCTGGTAGTTTGCTGTCTGCTCTAACGCAGGCTCTTGAGATTAGCTGGGACACACAGGCAGCTGAAATCTTCGTCGCTTCAAAACCTGGAAACAAAGCAATACAGTCTTTTCAGCTGTGTTGTTGATTGTCAGTATATTTAAATAGGACTTGGAAATTAAGGCTTGTGACTCAATCTGGTTACTGAATACACAGGAACCCCCCCTGTCTCAGTGTTTGATCTGTGGAAATGGCTGAGAGATCAGAGAATGTGTAAACTGTGAAGGTCAGTGTGGAGGAGTGTTTGTTAAGGGAAAATACTGGGATGCTATAAGCACAAAAGATCAAAGAGCTACTGTGGCAGTACATCCAATACTGCCATAAAACATGGATTTATGCCTTCTGTCTTTCTCCAAGTTCTAGGAGTTACATCTGCAAATCTGTGTTAAAATAGTGAACAGATAATGAAAAGGAGCTAGCTGGCTACTTGTCCTGTGTTCAGAGTAAGTTTGATTCCCTGAAGTGGTATTTCTGATGAATGCTGTTAATGCCTCTGGCCATAACATTGGCACTGCTCAGCCCTGTGAGTTGCTGCCCACCGGTTGGCACCATTTAGCAATTCACTGGGCAAGCTGGGTGGGAGAGAGTCAGAAATCAGCGTTCTGCTTCTTTCAGAGGGTAAATATGATGCACGTTTCACAAGGGGAAACTGACCCACTTGTTCCTATGCCTGTCCTAATGAAAGTCTAGTGGTCTCGGCCTTTATAAATTCTTTATGAATAGGTTACATTAGTAGACTGTGTACCTGGCTTTGGCATTAAAGAGTTCTGTCACACCAAAAACCTAGCATGCAAATGTTGTGGTTTAAAACTTGTTGGTCACCAGTAACAAAGAAAAACAATGTAAGGAGTAGTCTGGGAAGTGATGAACACACGAATCCATCTAAAACTTTGGGTAGGAAAAACTGCAACCTGCAGTGTGTCAGGGACTTTTTAAATTAGTATCCAAACTGGTAGGTGGGTAAGATACTGGGCTTGGGTGCTTAATCTACCAGAACTCTACAAGATATATCAAAGGCATGAATAATAAGGCAGTTTTTTAAATTACTCCTGTAGAAGATGCTATAGGCATTGCTAGGATCCCTAGTGTCTTGCTGGACCATTTATTCAGTATTGTCTTAGAGGCACTAGTTGCTGATTGCCAACATTGCTTTCAGATTATCTAATCTTTAAGTGATGGGGTTTTTTTGTCTAGGTGTCATGTCTTGCTTCACAGAGATTGTCAGATCTGGTAAGCTGGTAAACTGAGATAATAACTATGGTGATTAGATTCAGCCAGTAGAGAGTATTTCAGCCTGTGTTTTCACTGAAGTATCATTTCTTCCTTTCCTTTCGTACCATTTGCACAAAAAAAGAAAAAAAGAAGTAAGTGGTTGCTATGGAAAAATAGAGAGGAAGAACTTGACTCTGGGCACCAGGATCTTGAGGGGAATTGGTTATTCCTGATCCTAATAGTGGGAGAGGGAGCAGGTCATAAGTGGGAGCAAGCTGCTTCAGCAGAGCTTCTGGTGGCTGCCAGAGGTGGGAAGCTGCTGCAGCTCAGGGGCTTGGTGGTTGTGATCAAACATTGGTGTCTTGGAAAGTTTCCCATGCCCACATCCCATTTTCTGATGTTGAACAGAAAAGCCCACTGTTAAAGCAGCTGTCAAAAGATGCCCTTTACTGTGTTAAACAGGAATACAGATTATAGAATAATATAATACAGGGTAGGTTAAAACTCAGAGCCAATTGTTAGCATGACATGAGCTTGTCAGTAGTCTCAGAGCATTTCAGGGCCTTGTTTTCTGCTGCTGTTGTTACTAGGAGCAGGTGCTATGCTCAGGCCTGGGAAGGAAAGGTTTAATCTCTGTGTCAAGAAGGAAATGGGGCTTGTAAAGCCCTATGATATATGTGTAAAACCACCAAAAAAGGCCTTGGATGCTCCCTGGACAAGTACACTGAAGGTGCTTCCTCAAGCAGGGTTTGATTTTACCCTCCCTTCCTTCTGAAGTTAGCAAGGGTGGGGAAGAGAGAGGGTGAAGAGCATGAAAGCCCCTTTCCAGGCCTGTCCAGGCCTCTTCCCCGGTGTGTGATGCTGGGAACAGGCCGTGGCGTGTACCCTTTCACTAATCCTTTACATTGACCAGGACAGGGAAAGATCAGCAGAGGTCAGCAGGGATTTACTAATATAAGCACATGCCTTCCTGTTGTCGTGGAGACAGAACTCTTTCCATTCTTTTATTCAGAGTTTATTTAGTAGTTGTGTTGCTCTGATACTTGAGATGGAGGGGTTCCCTTTCTACCCTTGGTCTCAGTATCTTTCTGTAGTGGGAAATGTGCTGGGGTGATCCTCAGGGGCACAGTCTGACTGGTAAGAACTGCACCAGGCTGGGCTGTTCAGCGTTCACAATTCCTCCAGCTCAGTTATTATTGCAGTGCAGTTTGAAGCTGCTCTCCTGCTGTTCTCACCTCTTGGTGGTAAAGTGTCTTTTTTTCCATTTATTGTAGCGAGTGGGGCAGGTGAAATACACCTGTAGGAAGTCTCTTTCTCCACAAGCCTGCAGTGCCTTTTTGTAAAAGATGATGGTCGTAGGGAGCAAGATTTGAAATAGCATGGAAGTCAAGGGAACTCAGTAACAAACCCATGTACCAAAGGTACTTAATACATCATGACTGGGTCATAATTTTAGAAACATAAATCAGTACTCGTCTTTTCCAAAAGTATATCACTGAAACAAGAGGAGAGTATCCCAGAGTCCTGTTTGTTGCAACTTGTTTAACTGAAAACAGAAGTGCTATACCAGGAGATGCAGTGTGTGAACACTTCTCTGTCTGGGAATCCTTCACAGTAAAAGGTTCTTGAGGAGGGTGCACTTCCCTTTGCTCTGCTCAGTTCATGTCATGGGGAAACACTGTTGTGCATAAGGGTAGCCTGATTACCTCTTAAAAGCGTTGCAGCTTCAGACTGGTATTTTACATCCTATTTTTAAACATTTTTTTTTTAGTTGGTCTGTGGGTGATGTGAATTGTGCTGGTTTTCTGGGAAAGAGAAGCTGAAGGGGTGAGAAAAGTTGGACATCTGTGGACTTGATTCTTGTAGCTTTGTCATCCTGTTGTCTCGGAAAGCCCCACTTCTGATCCACCCAAAGACAGGAAAGACACAACTCCTGTTATCGTTAATGTTCCCATATTCACCCCTGAAATTTCACAATATGTGTGAGATAATGGAGAACGGGCAAAGTTGAGGGTTTTTTAAAAGAAAAGGACAGAAACTTTGCTACAGCTCTTTTGAGAAGCTGCTCCTCCTCCTGCAGTCTTTATCAGTTCCCACAGCTCTGCCAGTGCAGTGCTGCAGCACCCGGTCCTGCTGTGCTGAAGCAGGGGATTCCTCAGGACTCTTTTTATGGCAAGAAAACTCGCTGTTGCCACCACCCTTTGACAAGGTGATTTAGTAAAGGTATAAAGTGTAAAATGACTGAAGCCAGTTATTAAAACAGAGCCTGGTAATGCAGCTTGTTTGCCTTGAAGTGATACAAAAGGTCACAAACCTCACCTTTTAGGGAAAATCTCTGTCAGCTACCTTTAAAGTGTAAAACCAGACCTGTCCTGGCAGAGCTCAGTGAATGCTTTAAATGTGACTCTGTTGGCCTTTGAAGTTCCTCCTAATCCACCCCTAAATGCCTGGAACATTTTCTTCAAAGAAACTGTAGTCTTCTCCAGTTTCATTTCAGAGTAGGGTTGCAGGATGGTGTGACTGCAATATATTTGCAAAAGCAAACATCACTGCTTCATATTCTTGTGAAACATAAAGGAAAAAATCCCGAGAGTCATAATTAATTCCACCACAAATACTTTTGTGGAAAACTATGAACTCTTGTCATTCAATGACTTTTTGGACCTGATTTTTTTCCCCGTTTTCATGAAACAGCATAGTCTGAATTACACGTTTTCCTGGTTGGTATGTTGTACAGCAGGGAAACCTAATTTACTCATTATGCTTATTAGCATTTGGTGCATATTCATATAATGATCTGTTCCAAAATTGAGAGGATTTATTGTATGCCCTAGGACTGATGGGTGAAAATAACAAAACCAGAGCTAAAATCATCATATGTGTTCTTTCTCAAGCTAGGTGGTAGTCTAAGGCTTTGGTACCTATTTAGTACAGGCAAGTGTAGGGTCTTGCATCTAGGGAAGAACACTGCCATGTACCAGTGCAGGTTGGGGACTGAGCTGCTGGCGAGTAGCACAGCAGAAAGGAACCTGGTGGTGTTGGTGGACAGCAGGATGACCATGAGCCAGCGATGTGCCCTTGTGGCCAAGAAGGCCAATGGCATCCTGGGGGGTATGAGGTTAGTAGGTTAGTGGTTAGCTGGTCGAGAGAGGTTCTCCTTCCCCTCTGCTCTGCCCTGCTTAGACCACATCTGCAATATTGAGTCCAGTTCTGGGCCCCTCAGTTCAAGAAGGACAGGAACTGCTTGAAAGAGTCCAGCAGGGCCACAAAGATGACTGAGGGAGTGGAGCATCTCCTGCTGAGGAGCAGCTGAGGGAGCTGGGTCTCTTTAGCTTGGAGCAGAGGAGACTGAGGGGTGACCTGATTAATGTTTATAAATTTGTAAAGGGCAAGTGTCAGGAGGAAGGAGCCCGGCTCTTCTCAGTGACAGCCAATGCCAGGACAAGGGGCAATGGGAGCAAGCTGGAGCATAGGAGGTTCCATGTGAACGTAAGAAAAAACTTCTTCACTGTGAGGGTGACGGAGCACTGGAACAGGCTGCCCAGGGAGGTTGTGGAGTCTCCTTCCCTGGACGCGTTCCTGTGTGACCTGGTCTGGTGATCCTGCTCTGGCAGGGGTTGGACTGGATGAGCTTTTGAGGCCCCTTCCAACTCCTGATATTCTGTGATTCTGTGAATTCTTGCAGAAGTCGTTCTGAACATGCAGGGGACTTGGTCTCTTTTTAATCCGACTGCTTCTGGCCTGTGAGAGCACGGGCTGGGGCTGGTTACTCATTAAGGTACAAAGGCTCCTATCTCCTGCCCAGGAAAGCTCTTTTGCAAATCGTTTCCTGTGCTCCCACTCTTTAATTGCTGCAGAGATTCCAGGCAGATTCCGTCATCCTTGTTTTCTGCCTGACTGGGAATCTGAGAATAAAAGGGTTGATGGCAGAATAATGAGATTGCTGGACAGTGCAATGCACAGCAACTCTCCCCAGCATCACATGAGAGAGGAATGGAGGGGTGGGCGTAGAGATGATGCTGGGAAGAGAAAGGGCTGTCTAAATCCCTGAGCACTCTCCCTCCCCCATCAGCACTGCCTCTTAAAAGAAGACTTAGAAACACCGCAGTCTTTTGGAAAGAATTTGGGGGAGGTCAGGGCAGGGGCAGGCTTTTGTAAACCAAAGACTCCTCTAAATCCCTTTCAGGCCCTGGCATCGGATGCCTCTACCTTCAGGTACAGACACTGAGGAGCTGATGGGGCAGTAAGCTGATAGAAAACCACTGACACGGATTAACTACTGGATGTGTAGAAGGTGCACCAGAGCAAGGCAGACATGACCAAAAACGGGCTGGGATAATGATGGCATAAATGAGAGAATGTGTAAGGTCAGCTGAGAAGTGATGCTGTGGTGTGTGATCGTGGCAGATCCTTAGCATGGAGTATGACATGGTAAAAACACCATTTCTCAACCAGTGGTGCTGCAGTGAGGCCAGGGGTGCTGAGCTGTGAGTAACTGGACGTAACATCAGAGTAACTGGAGTTTCCCAGAGACTGATTCCTGTCACCAGCTGGCCCACAGTCACGTACAGAAGGCAGCAAAAAAGGCAAAGAGCTGCTTACACAACAGCATCTAAAAACAGGGTTAAATGCTAGTGATTGTGTGACTTCCAATGCTCGACCAAGTCAGGACTGTCTCACCAGCAGCAGTAGCTATTTCTCAGATACATTTGCTCTTTCATGAGCTCTGCCTTTGCTTTGTGGCCATTTTTCATAGACATTTCCAAAACATCTGCTCTGTAGGTTTTTGCAGAGTTACTTCCAAGTTTGGAGGTTTCCTCGCACTTGTAAGGGAATCAGTCTGGGAAGTCTCTACCCCACAGCATCTCCTATGTATCCAGGAGTGGAGCAGAACAAGAAATGGGATCAGAAGGCTGCAGTGGGATGTGGTGATCAGCAGAAGAGCTTTCTTCCTTAGGGCTATATCTGCTGACTAACAAAGGTCTCTTTTCTCAACAGGAACTTCATTCTCTGAAAACGATAGCAGCTGTTCATCATCCCCATGTGAGAATGGTGGGAGCTGTAAGGATTTGAAAGTGGGTTACCAGTGCACCTGCCCTGTGGAGCCTGTGGCCTACACGGGTGTAAACTGTGAGCGTCTCTATGATGCATGTGATAAACACGAGTGTCCTGCCCATAGGATTTGCCACGGGACTCCAGGACTCCTGGAATATGAATGCATCTGTATGCCTGGCTTCACAGGTATTGATTGTAACGTTAATATTAATGAGTGTGAGAGCAACCCTTGTAAAGATCCTCATTTTGAATGTGTAGATAGTGTAAATGGATACACCTGTAAATGCCAAACAGGACTGAATGGAGAAGGCTGCCAAACAGAAAGCCCAGTGTGCTCTAGCCACCCCTGCCTAAATAACGGGACGTGTGTCGAGGGTCCTGGGGACTATACCTGCGTCTGCCAGCCTGGCTTCACCGGGGCCAACTGCAGAGACAACATTGATGAGTGCGCCTCCATGCCCTGCCAGAACGGAGCCATCTGCCGAGACAGGGTGAATGAGTATAGCTGTTTCTGTGTGCCGGGCTTCCAAGGATACAACTGCGAGATAGACATCAACGAGTGTGCATCCCGGCCCTGTAGAAACAATGGCACCTGCCTGAATGAGATGGATCACTATGTGTGCAAGTGCGGCCCCGGCTACACAGGTACCTTTCCTGCTCATGTACTAGCCGGGTGGTTGGGTTGCGTCTTGCTGTTCATGAAATTCCACAATTTGCCTGCTGCTGACATGTCTTGTAGTGTTCATAGCTGTCCTGGGAAGCTGTTGGTTTACGGTTCTGAGAGTAAATCTCTGTTGCACGACTTGGATTTCTGGAGTGTTTGGTAATGTGTGTGAATAATGGCGTAGGGCTTCTTGTTGCGGCTTCTGGTCAATAGTTGAGGCTTTGATTTGCATGGATGGATGTGGAGAGGCATGGATCTAAGAGTGAAAATGAGGCGACTGAGACTTGAGTACGAGATACAGAGTAGATGTGATTAGCTCTCAGTGTGGAATTAAGGGAGATCTACAAGAAAAGAGATTTATTATCAGGAAATGTATACTTAGTGTTTCCAGGTGTAACTTATCTCTGCCTATCTGGCCGGTAGTTCCGTGTCCTGTCCTGCAGGATTTTTCTGAGGGAAGTAGCCTTTTTGGAACAAAGTGGCTTTTAGTTGGAGGTTTCTTTTGAAATGGTGAAATTTTTTTGGCATGCAAGAGAAGTATCTCGTTTCTGTGCATCTGTGCTAATAGAGGCTCAGAGAATAATCTTCCCCTGGGAGTTATCTCTGAGGGAGACAGCGGAGGGGGGGTTCTCCTTTCTGCAGCTTTGCTTATCAGAGTGGAATGCAATTGCACTGCGCCCATGTCTGCCTGGTACCACCTCGCACGTGAACTTTCTCAGCCTTCCTCGCTGTCACAGACTGAAGTGTTGGAGGAGTTGGGTTGCTGTGAAGGAATGCTGCTGATTACTGCTGGAATGAGGAGAAGTTACAACATCAGGAATGCAGTCCCTGATGCTGACTTACTCTGATAAAAACAGAGATGAAGGAGAAAACAAAACGGAATTTCTGTGAAGGCCTTAAGGTTACTACTGCTTTTGAGTATCAAGCGTAATTCTGTCTTTGCAAATCGGTTTATTTTTTATCTCGGTGCTGAATCCTCAGTTCAGGAGTGTGGGATTCCCCTGCCAAGGGAACGATAAAACAACCCAGGCAGCTGGAGGAGTTTGTTGTGCTCCGAGTTATTCTTGGAGAAGATTATGTGAAATGTAAGGCTTTGCCGTGTGAGCCAGTGCTCCCTCCAGAGGTTCCAGCACCACTGGCAGCAAGGTCGGGTTGTTTCCTGGTGCTTGCAGCTGGAATTTGGATGAAGGAAGTTTTGCGTGGGTACTGACGGGTTTGAAGCACCAGCTTAGGGGGCCCACATTCCGTCAAGATTAGGGTGGCCACGTCCACTGCATGGTGAGCCTTTGCCAAGAGGGGGATTAGATGGATTGGCAGGTGCCACTGTAATGACTGAGGTTGGAGGTGATGCCAGGCCATGGACAACTCAAAGAGGTGGAATTTGGTATGGTAAGACAGTTGCATAGAATAAGGCTTCCTGTGTGACGTGTGTCAGGGAAAGATGAGATTTTGGGCCAAAAATGTGCAGCTTGCTGTTATTCTTGACTAGTAGTATTGGACTAACACCTGTTTTTTAATAGCATTTCATAATAAAATTGCTTACTAATAACTAGTATCACTGCAATTAGCATTTTGCACTGCTTTAATGCTTTTTTCCTAGGTATCTCAAAGCAAGTCATAAATATTTAAACAAATGGCACAATATTTTGGAGAAGCAGGCAGAGATCACTTTTCCTCTACCCAAAATGCAACTGCCTCTGCTGTAGAACATGATCTGTTTAGTTGCAGTGCAACACAAGTGAAGAGTACGATGTCTAACTAAAACTGTAAGGGCTCTATCCTATCTAAAGGTTAAAATAACACTCACTAGCAGTGTGATTCTTCTCTTCCCATCCCTGTCCTCTCTGCCCTCAAAGGATCCCAAACCAAAGTAGCCATTGGTAGATTTTTAAGAGCTGTATGTAAGATCAAGATTGTATGGCTTACTCAGAAAAATGGTATAATTTTGTGAAGTGCTGACTCACTGGCTGCTACAACAAAGCTGAATGAAGGAGACTGTAGCTTTGCAAATACTGGAAACTACTTTTGATAGAAGACTAAAATCCAAAAGTCTAGACAAAATAATTTTGTTTACAAACAAAAATTCAAGGTCCTTAATTTGTAAGAATCACACACTGTTCGTGAGCTCCCAATATTCTTATGGCAAAGTTAGACCACAATGGTAGCCAGTTTGGGTTGCTAACATGGCTTTTGTGATTCCAGCTCAGAAGTCCAGGCAGCACAGACTTTTCTGGATTTGTAATGCAGATATTTCTCTGTTTTGTAACAAAGGTGTGAACTGTGATGCTGAAATAGATGAGTGTGAGTCAGACCCTTGCCAGAATGGAGCGCAGTGCAATGATTACGTTGGGTTCTACACCTGCACCTGTGCACCAGGCTACCAAGGACTGCACTGTGAGGTGGATTTCAATGAATGTGTCAGCCAGCCGTGCCAGCACAATGGGGCATGCCACGACCTCATTAACAGGTGAGAAATCGGTGTTATTTGGGTAATTAGATACCAAGACTGATGTAAAAGCCTGCTTAGTGTAACCTGTCAAAATTAGAGTAGAAACCTGGGGGGGAATTGGATTTAGTTAAATGGACATCCCAGTGGTCCCAGTGGCAGTAACAAAATGATTGATGACAATAAGGGAGAAGGCCTCTCCCAGCAGCAGAACTCCTGGGATGCTTAAAGCAAGGTAGGAA
>NW_010201035.1:95206-128215 GCF_000695765.1 Mesitornis unicolor | reverse complement strand
TGCTGTGGTATCCAGCTGACATCTCAGATACAAAGGGAAGTGATTTCCACAGCATGAACAGCAAAGGCAACTGCTGAGAACGTACCTGTGTGTGTCTGAATTTACCTTTCACAGGTAGGGTGTGAACTCAGAGGCTGCTGAGGGTTGTCTGCTCTGTCATTAGTGACTCCTTAGCCATGGAGAGCTTGAGTCCGTTTGCTCTTTCCTTATACTGGGCTTTGCAGCCAAATGAAGAGTTTATGCATTGCTCTTTTTTGCTGCTCCACAGCTACCGTTGTGACTGCAGTGACACAGGCTTCGAGGGGGACCACTGCGAGTTGGACATCCTGGAGTGTGCCTCTGAACCCTGTCTGAACAGTGCCACGTGTGTGGAGGGAATCAAAAGCTACAGCTGTGCCTGCTGGCCAGGTAGGTTGGAAATCTATTTTGCTATGCTGGCATGTGGGCACACTGCAATGCACATGCTGAATTGCCATATTGAAGAAGTAAAGAATGAGTTAGAAAAGAATAGAATTTAGAATGCTAAAGATCCTAATGAATGGTCCAGTGTGATTTTTTCATTGTCTGAAGCTGTGAGGCTGCCATTTCTGCAGTGTCTTTTGGGTCTGTCTCACCTTCAAGGCAGCCACAATATTTGGGAGACCAGTTTCGGTGAAATGGTGCATGATGGGGACATTGATGTCTCCTGGCAGGTTACACGGGACAGCACTGTGAAGAGGACGTGGATGAGTGTGCGACAGATCCCTGTCACAATGGAGGTGTTTGCTTTGAGCGATCCAACCAAGCCTATTATGGGACACGACCTGACTTCCCCACTAATTTCAGCTATAGCCAGGCAGCTGGTTTCCTCTGTCTGTGCCAGCCAGGCTTTGCAGGTGAGCTGTGCAGGAAATGAGTATCCTTCGTGCACCTGGTAGATGCTGCGTGGTTTGAGTAGGTAGGAGTGGAGCAATGTTATCTGTGCAACAGAAGTCACTTAACAACTGGTACTTCAGAGCCGGGACGGCAGCCTGTTGCAGCAGGAACATGCTTTTCTGTTCACATACTGTATGAAAATGTTGCAGCCAGCTGTCTGAATGTCATTCTCTGTCCAGCAAGCCTGTCTCAAGGCTGAGGCAACAGCCTATGCACTTTCCAGGTGCTTTGATGAATGCCTTCTGGCTATGCAGATGCAGAGGTGGTTTCTCTTTGTCAGTCTGTAATGTGTATGGCAGAATTGTCCCTACAGAGTATCTGTGAAACTCCTCATCAGAGGAAACCAATTCCCTAGAGGCCCAGATAACTATTCTAGGTGTTTCCTTGATGAGACTACTCTTATGACAGCAACCGTATAATCAGTGGGTAGGAGAAGAGGGGGTTCTTGATATCTTGCTCTTGGAGCTAGATGTTCGACTGAAATATCACCCTTTCCCTGGTAAATAGATATGTATAAAAGACTGGATTTAATATCTGGGTAAATTCCCTGGTAGGAAGAGCTAAACAATAAAACTTTATTCTTTCAAAAAATAAAAATGGGAGTTTGCACAGATGGGAATGCTTCAGAATTTCTGATCCTGCCACTGCTCCCTTTCATGACACTGGAAAGTCATTTGACTTAATTTTCCATACTTAATTTTCCCTAATTTTTTTGGTGATAATATCTATTTGCCAGAGTGTGTAGAGACATACTATAGTTCAAGAAATGCTTTTGCATTTAGGGAAGTGCAAAAATTATGAATGCAGTTGTCGTTTAGATTCTTTCCTTCAGTGATGCATGTGTGTGCTTAAGATGCCTCTTTGTATTTTCACTTTGAAGGGGAGACCTGCTTCACCAACATTGATGAGTGCGAGTCCCAGCCGTGTCAGAATGGAGGGCTCTGCGTGGACCTTGTCAATGGCTTCCTTTGTCATTGCCTGCCAGGTTTTTCAGGTAACGGTGAAGGGGGGCAGCTGAATCGGGTCCTTCTGGTGAAGTGGTGCTGAGCTGCTGCAGGACTGGATTCCAGCACTGAGTAGCCCTGGCTGCTGAGCAGGACTGAGATGAACTGTTGGGACTGCAGTAGTGGTGCTGTGGGATGCCTGCAGTTCAGGGCTCAAGTGTCGCGGGAAACCTGCATGATTTTGGTCAAGTAAGTTGATAGGCTATGAACAACATTTTGAGACATAAGATCAACTGTTTCTAGAGTGTAAGACCAGAATATCTAGAGGATCTGTATCCTGGAGTGATAGTTCACTGGGAGAACTGTGGGGGGTTTTTATACACATGCTATGAAGGTGAACAAAACCAGCCTTCAAATAAAAAGAGGAGTGCTTAACATTCTAGTTGTGACAAACTACTGACTGTAGCAGATTGGATCACCAGCACATAAACCATCTGTAAAACATCTCCATTCCCTAACACCCCTGGATGATAAGAGCCAGCGATTTTTGACTGAAGGCAGTAATCTGCTATGTTAGAAGGTCCAAAGGTCTTTGTGATGTGAGCAGATGGGGCCTTCTCTATTTACAAGGGAATAGGGAGTCTGGATTCTTACACAAATGCCCTGCCTGACCCTAGTGGGTCTCCATTTTCTAGCTGAGAAACCAGGGGATAGTGAATATTGGACATCAGCTCTGTTGGGAAGGTGCACTGCTAACTGATACTAATCCTCATCTTACTTTAAAATATTCGCCCTCAGTCTTATGTGTCTTTAAATCCCATGTGTACTCTCTGTTTTGAGCAATTTAACACCGAAAAGTAGTTTGTAAGAAAGCACGATCTTGTATGTAGGTATTTTTGAGGTGGATGTAATCTTTCCGCAGTGTTCCTAGGCTGCCATCTCGTGGGAAAAAGAAAAACTTAAAGCCAGAAGAAAACCTCCCTTTAACTTCCCCCAGCAGCAGGTAGCACATTCTAGAGGCTGTCGTAGACCTTTACTGCACGAGAACGTTTTTTGTTTTCCTTCTGTGGTCATAGTGGTTAACTGTGTTGTGTAACTCTGGAAGATCCATTACAAGGGTTCTTTCACTCCCAGGATCTCAAGTCAACTCTTAGTTAACACCTTCTGTAACTGGGCTAAATTCTTTGTGGGGTTTTCTGGCTTATCTTGTTTGTTTTGGATTGCTAATTTAGGCTAGGCCAAGAATAATTTGCTTTTGTAGGTGAGGTCTTTGAAAATAGGCTTTTATCTAAGCTCTTTATTGCTACTTTGGGGGGTAGTTACAATGCTGTACTCGTGAACTGAGATCTTGTCCAAAGAGATGCTTTAAAGTTGATCCTACTTGTCAGAATTCCCACTCACATACGTGCTCGGTTCCCTTTTCCTCCTTCAGTGCCCCAGCACCCTCGCAGAGTTCAGAATCTCATTGTGCTTTGCCAGACTGCAGATCTCTTTAATCCTTTCCAATTCTTAGTGTGCTCATGGGCAGAAAAGCTGACAGAAACACAGGGTGATGGGCAGAGGAGTGCTAGAGTTCAATCTGTTGCATCAAATTTGGGTTCATTAGTACTTGAAGGGGATTAGAAGCAGGTTGCTCTTCTGGATATTGCTTTTGGTGAAGGACTTTGTCTCAGCTGAGGTAGTTCTGACACGTTAACACTGTGAAAGGCTGGGAGCAGCCTGTGAGATCAGTGAGTGCGTGTGGAGGAGTGAAGCTGACAGGGAAATAATGGCAATTAATCTGCCCTCCTTTGTCAATTAATCCCAGTACAGTCATGCTGGGTAAACAGCTTATTACTTCATATTAGGATCACAGAACAACTTTGTGAAGCTTCCCATAATGTTTCTGTTCAAAACGCATTTCTGTGGCAGCTTAGATCTGCCATGAACTCGGGTTTAAGCTGCCTCCGCTGATTAAAGTGAACTTGCTACTCTGATGAGGAACGCTTTCTTGGGGCAGCAGGGGGTTCTTTCTGTACTTTTTTTCCCTTCGGTCTGAGGAATTTGGGGAGTGTTGGGATAACAGTGTGAGTCAGGAGAAATTCTTTCATTGCACATTAACTGCCTCAGAGCTGTCTCAGGGAGATGAGCCAGCTCTCTTCTTGAAATGTGGTTGTGGCCGAAGCAGCGCCTCATTCCCCAGAGAGCAACACGATAGGTCCTGAAGAGTCGGTTCCGTGTGTCAGTTTGTGCTTTGGTAGGGGATGTGCCCTGAGAGGATGTAAGAAGTATCAATAAAAAGATTGCATGAGTACTAAGTGGAGTGAGAAGGAGAATGAATCTTGCATGGTCTTGGAAATTACGTCAACTGTGGTCAAGAGAAAAAGCATATTAGGAAAAGTTTGTCTTTTAGGAAAAAAAACACCACAGAATGAATTCTTTATTGATAGGAATGGCTTCAGTCCATCGCGTGTGTACTAGGCGAGAGTTTAGGCCAGGTCACGGAGAAGACGGGCACCTCCGTTTGGAATGGGAACTGATTTTTAACCTGCAAGAATGTAATCACTTATTCATTCTTTAAAAACTTTCAAATGGCCTGAGTGCCCCCACTCATAGTTGTCTTTGGAGAGGCAGTGTCCTAAACTACCATGCTGTTGCATCAGTCAGCCCGAACGAGCACGGATGAGCGTCATCTTTTCAGTGGCACATTCCCTTGGCAGTGGCACCTTGTCATCATGGTAACACTCTGAGCCTTTTTACACAGGACTAAGGATGCTTCTGCTTTCATGAGAAATCAGGTGATGTGGTGGTAAATCTGGGAGAGATTGTGATAGTGAATGTGTCTCAGTATAACTGGATACTTATTGACTGTTTTATTTTGTTTAGCCATAATGTCTTTGCCAATGGTCCAGAAGGAGCAGGATGCCTTCTGTGTAGCTGTAAACGGTAACTGTTAGAGTACCAACCCAGCTCAAATAGGCTTGCATTCCTGGGTCGTGGGTCATGAAATAAATGGGTGATGCTTCTTCCTTCTAACCACCTTTAGGCAGATTTCATTTTTTTTGTGCAGGTATTTCCTGATGTCAGACTTGTTTTGGAGATGTAGCTTCCACAGAAAGGGCAGCTAAAAGGTTAAGATAGTAAAGAGATTAGAGGGCTGTTACCCCTTCAACACAATCCCTTTTGGTAAATATAGCTGAAGGGAGCCAGGGAACACTTCGCAAGACCTCCCCCCGCTCCCCTTCCGTTCCACGTCGCATTTCCCTTCTGGATCACAGCTCCGTGGTTAATCAGACCTTTTGACTTTCCTGTCATCTGATCAGAGTGCTGCAGGGGCGTATGGTCTGTCTGGGTCCTGCTGGTGTTCAGGTGTCAGGTGAGTTTTGATCAAAAGTGTCCTCTCAGATCCTGGTGGTTGTGACTGCACAGTATGTTTGAACTAGCCCTTTGTGTGGGTTTTCTGGCTATGGGCAGCCTGAGATATGCCAGCTCACCATGGGTAAAGACTTTTGAGAGGATTATTAGTGGTGGAGAAACTGATGAATTAAATTTGACTTCCTTACTAACCAAAATGGGTGACGACCAGCTTAATATCATCGTTAGGATCAGGCCAGGCAAGTACTGGGGCAGAGCAGCATCCCAGAGAGGCAGAGTTCTCCTGTGCGTAAGTACGGCGAGATGGTGTCTACCAGGAGAGATGACTTTGAGATGTCACCTGTTAGACTAGACTCAATGTCTTGATTTTCAGGTAAAACACCTATCAGCAGTGTTTATTATTTTCAGCGATAATGGATCTGCATGCTAGGAGCCCACCACTTGCAGCATGGGAACTGCCATGTGCGCTCCAGGCAGACCAGAGTTGCCTTTTCATGTTTTTCTATTTCCCCTTTTCCCTTTCCTTAGGGGAAGGCAAGCTCTTGAGACTGGGATGAGTGTCTCTGGAGCCTGGAAAGGAATTCCTCAATTCATAGGACTCCTTTATCACCACAGTGAAGAAGTTGCAAATCTCTGTCTAAAGAACATGTGTGAAATTGGGAATTATTTGTCCAAAGTTCACTCTACATTTTGTGACATTTTTCTGCCAAGAACCCTCTGATATATTTAGTGTTCTTTACCTTGACCTCTTCCAAGAAGTTTTACAAATGATTAGGAACAAAATAATTCTCTGAATTTAAACCCCATGACTGAATCCTGTAACTTGCATGATTGCCAGGGTGAAGGAATGAGGGATTAAAACCTCCAGAAAATGAATCATCTGATCCTTTTAATGTCTTTAGAATCCTCCAGTTACTAAGATCCTAAGCGGTTACTCCTCAGTTGTGTGTAGTCTGAAACAGATGCTTATAAGAGGTCTTATTTTAAGGATTTTATCTTGCATATACGTGTACTATTTAGAATGGTCATGACTCTGTATTTCTCCATCCTCATTCTGTCTCTCTGGTCTGTGTATGTCCTTAAAGTGACCCTGCGAAAAGAAGCAATCAGTTTCTAAGTAGCAATATTTCATGTAATGAATTTGAAAAGATGTAGTGACTGGTAGGGAATCAGCATCTGTGCCGACTTGGGTACAATATATTTCCAGTCAGCAGTATACAGATAGACTCTGTGTATGTATATACACGTGTGTGTATAAATCAAAGTATGGACCTTTTTAAAGGGGTTTAATGTTCTCCAGTCTTCTCGGTTGTTGTATGTTATTGTTGCAGTCGGTGGTTGAATGGGCACAAGGTACCCATTTGTTTCCTCTTGCACAGGAACAGAAGGGATAGAAATTAAAACCTATGCTAGGATAGGTCTCTGCATGCATGGGACCCAGATGTGACTATCTGAGAAGTTTTGACTGCAAACACTCATTTGCTATATCCCTCCCACTGAAAATATCTGTAAAATTGACTGGCATGTTTGGATTGAGTGAAACAGCTACAAGAGTTGCTGGAATGCTTTCTTTTAATATCTCAAAGCGATACTGCTCGTGCAGATTCCAGACTCTGAGATGTGGGAGTTTTTGTTTGCTTGATACTAAAAGAGACTCCACATTTGGGGGAAACCTCCCAGATAAGATTTCTGCACAGAAATAAGAACCTCCTCTGGGTTTCTTACAGCGTGAAAGTACAAGTCTGCCTCCGGGAACTTTACAATATGAATGTAACCACATTTTTTCAGAATAAAGAACCAAACCAAACCAGAACCACAGAAGAAAAAAATGAGGTTGCAACAGCTAATTTGATAAGGTTGGTAATGAGAGAAGAGTTTTGATTCTGCAGTGCCATGTTTGAACCAATACAGTCAGCGTAATGCAGGGAATTTCTTTCCCTTCAGTTTGACTTCAGAGAAACGCATCGTTGTAGTTAAAGCTTGAGACTGAATATTGCAGAGTGGAAATGCTTGTGCTCACAGTTGCACAGAATGGGGCAGGTGGAGGAAGGGAACTGCGTGAAGTGCTGCTCCCTGCGCAAGTCGGTGTTGGACGTGCTGGCCACTGTCTTTGTTCTTGTGGTTTGGATATTACACAGAGATGGAAATGCAGCTTTTTGGCTTAGCCTACAAAAAGAAAAATCCGTATTTTGGCCTCATTCATGGAATTTGGCAGATTTGCCTGGGAGGTGGCAAGGGCAAGAGGTTGTCTTTTGACTTTTCACTGTTGGAGTGAATCTGTGGACACTGTTGGATTGCTGTGATGCACGGAGCGCGCACACCGCGAGTGTGCTGTGAGTACGCAGCAAGGCCGCATTCTTCGTGTCAGCACTGACAGGGGCCAGCTGGGGAGGTTTAGAGCCGGGCTGGATTAGGTCGCGCTGCAGCGCAGGTCTCTTCTATATTGGCTGGTTTCATCTCCAATCCCTTTTTGTCTGACTGGCATCAGGGAGCACTTACACACGTCCTGCCGCTTCACTCCAGCCTTTTTTTTGTCATTCCTCCCCCCTGTTCACCCCCATTTTTTTTCCATTTACTGTCACAAATGTCCACGAGGAGTCGGCCATGAAATCTGTGTTGATTGGCGTGATCCTGAAGGGAATTTTTCTGCTACCAGGTAATGAGATCTATACAGTAATTGTGCTGCGTCCTGAATGTTTGCGTGCCTGCCCAGGGCAGGGAGCTACTCGTGTGCTTAGTGGTGGCTGGAGGCATGAGAAGGAGCAAGAATTGACTGGGAAGGAAGAATGTTTGTATTTTGAAGACACTTGAAGTTTTGTTTTGGAAACTTTAGGGCAAGGAATTTCCTTGTTGCCGAAGATGAATGCAGAGCTGTCAGCACGCTCCCTGTGCATCTTTGCTGCAGGAATCAAGTCCAGGGTGTTCCAGGGCATGAGTCCCTCTTTGTACTCAGGTGTAAACACCCAGATGTCTGCCCGTTAGTTCTGTGAAATGTTAGTTTTGCTTTTTACGGATGTTTATGCAATTTTCCTTTTTCCTTTGATCTAAAACGCCTTTATTGAGAAGTAGTTTTTGTTTTAACTCCGAGGACAAACCCTTTGCTGGCCTATGCACTTCTCCATCGCCTCCCCCACCGCCTCCTTGAGTAGCAGTGCACGGTGGGAGAGAGGTCAGAGCAGTGCGTTGCCATGGAAATGGCAGTAATTGTGCAAATATAATTGTGTCAGGTCCGTTTGTTGCGGCTAATTCTCCCTCTCCCCCCCCCCCTCCTTTTTTCTTTTGATAATAATAATACAAACCCTAATTAGGATGCACCAGGGAAAGGCTGCAAGGAATTCAGCTGTCTTACGGGAGAGGGCAAGCCGGGGCTGGCTGGGAAGCCCCACTGAACTAGCGGGTTTTGAGACTGGGCCCATGAATAGACCTTGTCCTTTTTGGTGTATGACAGCTAAATTAGAATAACTCCCTTTGTGCCTGCTTATTCCTTATTCTTTTATCATATTAGGTATCTGTTGAAGTGTACGATTCTTACACTGTATACAATGAATCTTTGCTTATTAATAGCAGTCAGTAACTCATTACCTTCATTCAGGGAAGGGCGAGCTGTATGGATTTTAATAACACTTGCATCTGTGAAACCAGACCGTCCTCCCCACATCGGTAACGCTTTAGAAGCCAGTGAATAGATTCGTGTTTGAAAGTACTGCAGGCGGGTAAAGCTCAGCGACTTGTGAGTGTGTGTTTCTGCCCCAGCCGCCGTGGGTTGTTAGCTGAAACCCCGCTAAATTAACGGGAATGTTTGGAAATACTTGTCTCCAGATAGCAGCCTTTTAAATAACACTTGTCTGATTTTCAGATAAGTTCCACTGATTTGCATTTGTTAGTCCTTAACTAGATAAGGAACTCATTAAACATTTTAAAGTCTCCTAATGATGTAATGAACGTTGCTTTTACTATTTGAGCTAAGAAATTTAGAGGGAACGGAGAAGACTAAGTAAGCATAACTTGTTTTTGTCAAATGGAGTCATTCCCCCTGTTTTATTTTTTAAATTAATATACCTGAAAAGGGATGCCTAAACTTCTCTTAGAGAAAAAAATCACTTTGAACAACTTGTTAATAACCACTTTCCAGCGGATTTGCAAAGACACAACTGTCCATGTCTTGGAGAAGATTGGAATAATGGATATCCAGGAAATACCTGTACTTCTGGATACTGTAATGCTCCACAGCAAAAACGTCCTTTTTTTCTGAAGTAGGGATAAGTTCCTTAATTTTGCTGGCAATCCCTTCTTCATTTACACTGTCACCTGCAGCCGAAACGAACCCAAAATTACAGACCCCTCTGCTGCACTGAAGTGAGCACCTAGGAAGCAATATGCAATAGAAATCTCCTCCTCCTGCCTTGTTTTGGTATAACTGTAGAATTTGGCAAACCAGAGACGTTCGAACACAGTTGACAAAAAGGATCTGTGCTGATGGAGGAGAGAGGGCGAGAAGCTGCCTGAGGAGGGCATGGCCACAGGAAGGCATGGCCACAAGAAGATGCTGGTGTTTCTGTTCCTTTATGAAGAGCTGCCCTCTCCTGCTGCTGCTGAACGTTTCCTCTGCCTGCTCGGAAGCTGTGAGGTTGGACAGCACCGTGTAAAGACCCGAAGTGTCAGCTTATTCTTTTCACCCATTTCAAACAAATAATTGAAGAAATCAAACCAGCTGCATCCCATAGGAAAGCTTGGTGTTTAATTAGTCACCAGCCTGGGGTTGTGCACTCACCGGAGGAACTAATTTGCCACCTGGTGAGAAGCGCTCACCCTGCAGGTGGGAAGCAGCAGGCAGGTATTGCTGCTGCCGTGCAGTGTAGAGAGCTGGCCCGAGGAAAGGGGAATGTGATCGGGAAAATGAGGCTGGACCCTGCCTCCCAGCCTTCTCAGAAATGCAGAAATTCATGGCATCTCTCCTTTTGTTATCCACACCAATGCTATCTTCTCCTGGTAAATATCGACAGCTCTGATCTGAAATGAGCAGCATCTCAAGGATCTGGGACTATACCAAACCTACCTTTCTGATGCCTTTCAACAGCCTCTCCCCTTTAATCTGACTGCAAACTTGCAGTTTTGAGAGCCCTCCAATCCACTGATAACTCGGAAAACCCACTCCACATAGTTCTACCGCTCTACTGATATTTCTTAATTCCAGTTGAAGTCCTTCCTTCTTCTCCCAGACCGGGATTTTTCCAAGCCCAGAGATGTCTGTTATACTCTATTTATTCCAACACATTTCCTTCAAGCTTGGCCTTAGCTTTGTGCTGACGTCGTAATTTGATCCTTGCTGCTTCCTCTACAGATAAGGTCACACTCTGGGTTCTGTGTGCCAAGCAAGCCCAGCATTAATAGCTGGAGGAAAAAAAAAGGCTATGCTGAGGTAGTATTATAACCCTGAATCTGTCCATCAGCTGAGCTCTGCTTCAAGGCAGAGGTTATTGGCCAAATTCAGTGCTTTTCCACAGGCACCACACAGAGTAGTTGTGGGGTACGTCAGCAGAGCTGTGTCCTAGAGGAGTCAGAGGAAATGTTGCTTACGGAGCAGCTCTGGCACAGCTGGCATGTGCAGAATTACCAGAGCCTTCCATTTCTCTCACAGTGCTTCTCAGAGCTCCATACGTGTTATGTCCCGCACTGACACAAACTGGTGTTTTGGAGCTGGAAGCTGGGGCTGGAGAGAGGAAAGCAGCTTGGTTAGGCAGCAGGGAACCAGACCTCTGTGCAAGACTGTCAGGCACTGCTGGGCAGGAGGGGGGTCAACCATCAACGCATATATTTAGGAAGTCTGTATCTTTGCTAAATTGTTTTGCCTTTTTTTTTTTAATCACACATCAAGTCCAGCTCCAGTGCTCCTAATGCCCCATCTCCCCTCATCTCCCTCCCTCAGGCGACTCTCTAATCTCTTTGACATGCACATTCTATCTGGTGGCTTTTCTTTACAAATGTCTTTTGTGTTTTGATTCCCCTCCTTTGTGTGTGAATTCCTTCTTTTTCTTTCTGCTGTCCCCGTTGTGCTAGCTAGCTAGATTCGGTGTGTAATGCTATTAGATTGGGATAATCCGTGCTTGGTTTATCTGTGTGACTGCCTCTGGAGATTAGTGAAAAGCAATGTTACGGGCCAGATAAAGTGAACTGGTTCAGAAGAGCTCTTCTGTCAGTCTGGAGATGCTCAGGAAAATGACAGCAGATTTTCATTAACCAGATTTGAATGTAATGTCTTGTAATTTACTTGAGCGCTGCTGGGATATGTGTGCCTCAAGCAGACAGACAAACTGCAGTGCAGGGCTTCTTTTTGCCCAGTTCACTGCTGCAGGGCCGGACAGAACTGAGCTCAGCTTAGTGCAAGCATGGCAGAGTGCCTGTGGAGGAGCTTTGGTCTGTTCGCTGGTAACGGACCGAGTGTTGTGATTTACCACTGGAGGGTTGTCTGGGAATTGGAATTTTCTTAACTGAGGCTTTCCAATCGTGTTTCTGGCTAGTGATCCACTTTGATGCTGTTTGCAACAACAGTGCCTGGAACGTGCTCCAGTCAGACCTAGAGACTTAATTTGAGTCTCAGCTTACCAAATCTATATACAAAAGCAGCATAACATCCTTGTCTGTGCTGTTCTATCCCTCTAACATCCTCTGCATGTTGATTACCTGTGGTGTTTGAGATTGTCTGGGAGAGGACAGCAGAGTCTGTTGGATGATGTAGGCTGCCTGGACGAAGCTTTATAAATAGCACCTCCTTTGCAGCATCTGGGAAATGGCACAGAAATGTTTTTCTTGCCCTTATGTTAGTGGTAGGCCACTCTGTTATGAGTGTTGGGCTTCTTGCTGACAGCTCTTGGTCTTTTGCTGGTTTAGAGAGGAGCAGTGTGGGGAGGGGGCTGTGCGTGGCAGGTTTGCTGTGGGGAAGGAGTCACAGTCCCCTGCAGTGAGACCCTCTTTCTAAATCTCTTTCGCAGGTGTGGAGTGTGCTGTTAACATCAATGAGTGTGAGGAGGGGCCCTGCAAGAATGGAGCTGTCTGTGAGGATGGCGTTGCTGACTACACCTGCCACTGTGCCACTAGCCAGGATGGCGTGATCTGGGGAGGGAAGAACTGCTCGGTCAAGCTCACTGGGTGCCAGACACACGGCTGCCAAAATGAGGCCTTGTGCATCCCAACCTACCAAGCTGAGAGCCACGGCCACTTGTGCCAGTGCCAGCCCGGTTTCTATGATGCCACATGCTCAACTCCAACAACATTTTCCTTTGTTTCCAGAGGGTATCTCCTCATTGAGCTGCCCTTGAGCAATCGGAGCAGGAGGGACGTAGCAGAAGATCAGCTTGCCAGCACGTCTCTCCGCTTCCGAACCACCTTGCCCAGTGCTATCCTTTTTTACCGAGGCGATGAAGCTGAGTACTTGTTCCTGGAGCTCTTTGATGGCATCCTGCATGTAGGACTGAAGAGGGAGGGTGTTGGGTACCTGCTGCTCCTGGAGGGACTGAGAGTTGATGATGGCCAGTGGCATAAAGCTGAAGTTGTTCTGCACAGCACTGTGCAGCTGAAGCTCTGGCATGACTCTTGCGATGCAGGTGTCTGCCTGCAGAGCTCTCCCATCTCACATGGCGCTGCTTTGATCCCACACACCTTCCTGACCGTGTATGTTGGAGGTGCTGAGTATCCGCTGACCAACAACACACAGAGCCAGCAAGGCCTCGTTGGCTGCCTGGAAGACTTCCAGGTGGATGCTGAACCTGTGCTCCTGGTGGATCTGCCTGTGGGCGAGTCCTCCCCAGTGCAACAGGGCTGTGACCGGACAGAGTGGTGCCTCTCCCAGCCCTGCTTTCATGGCGGGCAGTGCGTGGACCTTTGGGCAACCTTCAGGTGCGACTGCCCTAGACCTTATGGAGGCCCAGTGTGCTCGTACGGTGAGTGCTGCGTGGTTTTTACATCTGCCAGCTCTTCTGTCAGTGCTTCGAAGGTACCAGATAAGCGTTGATGCTAGCTCTGCAAGCAGTATTTTCCACTTGACCAGTGAGAAAACTAAAATAAAACCCTCTGTAAATAAATTTCTCATTGGTCCCTTTTCTGTCACTTGCTCCTGCTGGAACAGCTGTCAGTTTTGTGGTGCAGATGTTATTGTGAGCCAGAGGCTCCGACGTCATCTCTGTGTTTCTATGTGATTGCAAGAGGGCAGGGAAGTTGTTTTACTGTGAAAAGTTCATCTTGAACTTCTGGATTAAGGATGAATGACAAAGTATTGCTTTATAGATGGAAGACAAAGTGTTACAGGAAGCTCTGACAGTTTTGAGTTAAAATCATACCTATTTGCATTTTTTTGTTTTCACAAGTCTTACATTAACATTTCTCCAGTTCTTTGTTTCATTCCTGACCCCTAAACATGGCAAGTAGAAAGTTGTTCTGCTGTTACCAACAAATTTACAAATTTTTAAAGCAACTTTGTAGCTTACAAGTCCTTGAGTAAATCTGGGAGGTGGCAAGCACTCTGCCAGACGGCTTCTTCGCTCTTCTGCTATGTGGGTGCTTGAATTCATGCCCTCCAGAGAAAGCAAGGACACATTTACCTACCTCTTAATTTCACAGACCTGTGTGGGGAGAGAGCATAATTACCCAGATGGTGTTGAAAATGTTGGGAAGAAAGGACTTGCCCTTGTAAGGAGCTACAGCCTAGAATGTCCCTGTGCCAGCTGCACTCCCCGTGTCACTGAGCTGACGTGTGTTTCTTCTCTCTTCCAGAGCGCCCAGCAGCAACGTTTGGCCTAGAGAATTCCAACAGCTTTGCCTCCTTCACCCTTTCTGACAGCCTTGGTGCAAACTTCAACATCTCCTTTTTCGTTCGTAGTAGGAAGGCTAGCGGTTTGCTTTTGCAAATCAGCAACGAAACTGGCCCCTGCCTCACCATCTACTTGAAGAACGGCAGGCTTAAGATAGAGATGTCGTCCACAGATCCTGTGACGTTTCCAGCAAATTTAGTTGATGGGAGAAGACATTTGGTAGTGCTGTCTTTCCAAGGAGGAGTTGTTGGTGCTCACCAATCTGACACATACCTGGAGCTAGGACACCTCGTTGCAAACCCTCTTTTAGCTGGTTCTGAAGTGTATATTGGTGGCCATCCTAACCCAGACAGCGCTGAGGTGTGGGGAGGTTACTTTAAAGGCTGTTTGCAAGACATCCAACTGAACAGCCACCAAATCAAGTTTTTCCAGGTTGAGAACTACAGTCTGCCACGGGAACTCAATGGGACTCAAAATGATAATCTTGTGAATGGTTGCATTTCTGATAACACCTGCAAGGTACGATGTCTCTGGTTTGTCTCTGCATGCGTGCAGTAATCTGTTAGAGTTGCGTGTATAGTTTCTGTAGAAAAGTTTGCCTGTTGCTGCTATCAGGAAGATGAGGTAATTTATGTATTGAAGGCCATGCGGCCCCACATGCTCCTCTGTCACTCAATATTCTACATACAATTTAAGCAACAAGTTTTCTGTAGCTCCCCTGTAGTTTCTGTAGTTCGCAGATCTTGGCCAGTCCTGCTTTTGTGCTGCTTGTCTCCATTTTGCCAAGCCCGCGTATGCTTTCCAGACTGCACCCTCTAACCAGAAACCTTTCCAGCTCCTCCCTTCCTCTTGTTTCAGTTGCACAACCACCTCTTCCCCCAGTTATTTGTTGCTTCAGCAACAACACTTGAAGGAGCTGTCTCCCCTTTATTCCACAGACTCCCTAATTTTGCCTTTTTTGCTCATGGTTCTATAAAGTATTGTCATGCCTCTGGTATCTGGTGTGTCCTTGTAGCAACAGAACTTTGAGAGGTTTTCAGGAGCATTGCAGCTTGTTTCATCTGTTTCTCACCTTTGCTCTTGTGCTTTGTTTGTTGCCAAATTGCTGGAGCTCTGCCTTGGGAGTTTCTGTTGATCAGCATCACATGCAGGGAGAGGCAGGGTCTTGGAAATTGCTCACACAGAGACCCTGGTGCTTCCCTCACTGCTGTGGAGTCACTATTTTAATTATTCCTTGATGCAAGTGCCGCTTGTACTAAGCTTCGTTGCCACGTTTCCTTCCACCAAATTCTCTGAGATTCAAAGATGGATTACGCTGCTCCTCAATTCCACTGTTTTGTTTTTCAGTCTGAACCATGCCAGAATGGTGGCAGCTGCATTGTCACCTGGAATGATTTCCATTGCAGCTGTCCAGCAAATTTCACTGGGAAATTTTGTGAGGAGAAGGTCTGGTGTGAAAGCGACCCATGCCCTGAAGCTACCACCTGCGTAGATGTTGTAGCAGGATATGTGTGTAAGTACTGTTCTGCTTGTGTGTTGGTAAAATCCTTAATGGCCACTGTCTGTAATCAGTATTCCTACTTTGTGCTGTTGCAGTAGATATAAACACACGCTGCGATAAGGGAACAGAATGATGCCCAGGTACACACACTTGCAGGCAAATGCCTTTCATGGATTTGCCACCAGGTTATGACAGAGCAAAGATGTTACTCAAAGGTGTTTTCTTCTGTTACTTTGACTTGCCCAGGGAGGAACCTGTCCACCTTTGTGGAGTGATTGCCTCTCTTCTGATCATTGCAGTGCAAGGACCGTCCTGCTCTCTGTATTGTTCAGCCTTTTCTAGAGTCTTAGGTTATTTCACCAAGCAGGACCCAGTTAAGTATTGCAAATGTGTCTCAGCTTTCTCCTAAGACAGAACCATGGAGAATGAAGGAAACGAGTGAGCTGATGGTGCCCTGGTGTGGAGGGAGTGTTGTCCACTGGCTTTAAAGTGTCCTGGAACTCGGGATCTTGGGGTGCTCCCCACTGGCTGCCCCAGCAGCTTTGGATGTGTTACTTTCCTGACTTCCCTTCTGGTTTTTCTAGCAGTAAAAGGGGAATAGTTGTATTTTTGTGCAGTGCTGTGAGACTGATGAGTACAAATTGCTGCACAAGAGCTGGGTATTATTATTAGAGGTGCAATTGTAAACAGGAAGAGCTTTAAGGATGCCAGCGGCTAGGTCTGTAATCCTACTCACACTAAGCTCACACAATTCTTAAGGGAAAGACCCTGCCAGGAGTTCGTCATTGGTTTGTCTCAAACATGACACCAACTGTCTTTCAAATCCCTTATGCTCTGCGCCTTTATTTATAGGTCTGGCTAATGCAACATTTAATAGTTATGCTGCCATTGAATTTACCACCAATACTTCAGTGACTCGAACTCTGAGCAGCCTCCATGTGGATTTCAGAACCAGGGATGAAGATGCTGTTTTGCTCCGGGCTGTGGAAGAAGTGGATTCACTCCAGATAGCCATTAGGAACTCCTCCCTGCTTGTGGACATCCGGAGTGGGAACAGCATCGAAGGTGTCAGCTTCCTGAGCCAGCAGCCCGTCACGGACGGTGCCTGGCACACCATCGTCATGGCTATGGAGGAGCCGTCTGCGCTTTCTTCCAGATGGCTGGTTCGTCTGGATGGGTCCGTTAACGTGACTCTGCAGGGAAGCGCTGGGAACTTGGACTTCCTCAAGAACAACGCACTGATTGTTGTAGCAGAAAACTTCACTGGCTGCCTAGGACAGGTGCAGATAGGGGGGATCTTCCTGCCCTTCACTGCCCACCGCCTTTACCCCCAGCCAGAGCAGTTCCAGCAGTCCAGCACCAGGGCCATCCAGCTGGGCTGCACTGGGGCTGACGTTTGCGCTTCTGGCCCTTGTCTCAATGCCGGCACCTGCCAGGATTTGTTCAATTCCTTCAGCTGCGCCTGCCGTGCTGGCTGGGGGGGGGCACTGTGCGAGTCCAACATTGATGAGTGCCAGTCAAACCCCTGTGTCCATGGGGACTGTGTGGATGCAGTGGCGGACTTTCAGTGTGAATGCTTCCGGGGATTCATTGGGAAGAAGTGCGACATCAACGTTGATGACTGCGTGCGGCACCAGTGCCAAAACGGAGCTACCTGCGTTGATGGGGTTTACGGCTACTCCTGCAAGTGCCCTCCTCAGTATTCAGGACCTCGCTGCGAGTAAGTGCCTTGGTTGGTTTGATGCAGGAATTTACTTTGGGAAAATTTGTCATGGTAAGTACCTGGCAGGTAAAGCACCTGAATTCTGCTGTGAAGCGGAAGGTGCCATCTAGGCCCAAATCCTCCCTGAAAGGTGCTCAGCCTCATGCAGGATGAGGATCCATACACAGCCAACTTTCAAGCGGCACTCGGCCTGCCTGTGAGCAGAAAGCTGCCACTGCTTATGAAGGTGCCCATTGCTGCTACCTGTGCAAAACCAGGCCTTACCCTGACAAATGTTTTTCTAGAATATTAGATGAAAATATATACGTACTCTCAGACTGATTAACAGCATTCCTTCAACCAAGGGTTTAGTTGTATTTTGTGGCATTGGTCCTAAGACTAAGGGCATTGTTTCTCTGTATCGGTTGAAAAAAAAGTCTGTTTGAGTATCCTACTCCTTATCAAGTGTGTACCGGGAGAAAAAAGTTTATTTACCCATCACCTTACTGCCTGTACTGCTTAGCAGTGCACTTTTCATGATCCCTCCATGGAGCTCAATTAAAATTTGGTGGTAAATCAGTATGGAGTCAGGAGGAGGGTTGGGTTGTTTGTTTTGTTGTTTTTTTTATAAGGTCTGTTTATAGCATTAGTATTAGTTTGGAAAAAATCCAGCATATTTTAGACACAAAGCTGTGTCTCATATCAGTAAGGGAAGTAGGAATCGGTGTGTTACTCAGACTTGCATCTACTTGTGCCTGTTCAAATGGAACATTGCTTCCCCAGAGACCGTTTGCTTCAGCCGCTGTCTTTTGCTTTTCCCAGATGGCCGTTCCCACCTGAGCAGTGTGGCAAGAACTTCACCTGTCTGAACGGTGGCAAATGCATCAGTGAGAGCTGGGGAGCCAACTGCTCCTGCAAGCCGGGTTTCACAGGCAGGAAGTAAGTGAGATTTTTCGAATGCCTGCAAAGGAGCTAGAGCTTCCATTCTTACATCCGTGGGGTGGCTGAGCGGGTTGAAATGCTTCATCCTCTTGTGTGTCCTTTTGCCATTCAAACAACTGCTCCAAAGCTGTAAACTGGCTGATGTTTTTTAGAAGAGGTGGGCTTGACATGATCTTGCTGACAATACCGACATCTGCAGCATGAACAGCTTCTGAGTAGTTCTGGTGCCTCCTGAGAATTCGTTAACTGTGCTGGAGACCCATGCTGGCCTCATAAAGAAATGACAAGAGGAGGATTGGGATGAGTGGGTGAAACTCTCACATTGTTAGGCCCTGGAGAAAGCACCTGAAATAGATGCAAGAGGAACTTCTCACACAGCTGAGGTTTTGTAGGCTGTATGATGTTGTGTCCTATGGCACAAGAACCTATGTGAGAAATTTCATTTAATTCTAATATACTTTTCCTTTCCAGTTGTCAAATTAATATAAATGAGTGTGATCCCAACCCTTGCCAGAACGGAGGTACATGTCAAGACTCCGAGAACAAATACGAGTGTTTGTGCAGTGCCAGCTACATGGGAGAGCGCTGTGACGTTAACGTAAGCACTTCCCTTTGCTCCGGGAAGTTCCTGTTTGTTCTTCCCCCTGTGCCTGTGAGGAGCAGCAGCCGTGGGCTTAGCAGAGTCCTTGGGTATGGGCTATCGGTGAGGCTGCCTGCATGTTGTGCAGTCCCTGTGTGTCCTGGCTGAAGCACACAGGTGAGCACGCTTTGGAAATCAGCTGGTACCAAAGAAACCTGAGGTGTGAAATGATTTTTAATTTGCAGTGCTGTTGCATGTGTGTCTCCAGCACATAAGCAAGTGCAGCAAATACTTTTCAGTATCTGCATGGGCTGCCCTGTGCTTTTCAGGGCTGTTTCTGCAACTTCCCTTAGATTTTATTACTCCTGCAGCGGGACCTGTAGAAAATAGATATGACATCTCCCCCCCCAGTTTCCTTGGGAATGGAATTTCAGCTGGCATTTTATCTCGGATGAGTTGCAAAGAACCTCCCCTCTCCAGAGATCATCTGGGTGGAACTGGATGTGTTTGGAGAAGGGAAGCCAGATGAAGTCAAACTAAAAGTGATTCAAGCACAAGTGAAAACGTAGCATCCTTTATCTCCTGAGTCGTCTTCTGACCCACTGGGGCTGGGCAGCCTTGGTGATGCTTTTCCTTTTCCGCGTAAGCAAAGCGTTGCTGTTTTAGGCTGAACTCCTTCCTGTGTGCATGTTGGTAAATCTTGAACTCACTTTTCCTCTGTAAAGCATGGGCAGGCAGCATGTGTGGTAACCTGGGAATGTACTAACCTGTCCTGCATGGCGAGGGCTGTGCGCCAGGGTGGGCTTTGCTGCTGTTGCTGTTCCTGAGGGCTGTGTAATGCATGTGCCCAGGTCACTCCTCACACTTCCATCTGCATGCGTAGGCTCCTCCAGGCATCTTTGTCTCTGTCCCAGGACACTTCTCATAGATCCCAGTATATTCATTGTCATCGTCCTCAGTACTGTTTGCGGCACTGTCTGTCTTTTCCCTCTGAAAGGCCAGGGCTGTGGTGTGGGGCAGGAGGCTGGGCAGGGCTGGGGGCTGCGCTTGTGGTACCCGGGGCTGTGGAGGCTGAGCGCTGTTGGCTGCGCTCTTGTTCGTTCTCCCTCCCACCAACAGCAGCAAGTGCAGAGCACGCAGCGGGGTGGGCTGCAGCTGCTAACACCTCCTGTAGCGCGGTACCGTGGGACTGACCTGCATGCTCTGCAAAGCCAGAACTAACCCCTAGTGCTCGCTTGAGCTCAACGTGAACTTCAGTCATCTGAGAATGGCAGGAGGGCTGCCAAGTACTCGGGGAATGTTCCTTCTGTGCTGCATTGCTTTGTCTGGCGTGGGCTGTGCGGCATCCAAAAGCTGTAAACAATCAAGCTTGAATTCTTTTGGTTTTATCTGTAAGGTGGCAGATGCTTATTGCGATGCTTATTTTTAGCAATAAGAAATATTTCTTATTTCTAGGTTTTTGTAATCTTAAAGCTTTCTTCAATGACAAAAACCTACAATTTTTTAAATTCTTTGTTGTATTCCATCCTATTCTTAATTCCACCAGAATCTAAAGAATATTCATTCATTCAGCTACATTTCCCTCCTCAGTACTTGAGCCTTTTATCATCTCCATCTCCCATCCACAGATGGATACTGACCTTTTTAACATCCTCTCCTTCCTGCTGCAAGTTGTCTTCAAGTCTCTTCCACAACATGTGTACACAGTGTGGACATTAAAGTATGTGCCCTTGTAATTTAAAAGTGTTGAGCTACAAATTCAATACTCTCCATTCACTGTTAAAATTATTTAAAATCTTTTGCTCTAGGGTTTCATAGTTACTACAAGGTATGGCAGTTCTCAGGTTTGTTATCCTAGACTTTCCTCTAGCTCTGAGATTTGTTACTTGTTAAGCCGGAAACTTGCTACACCTCCCTCCCTCCTGAGCTCTTCCAGGAAGGGCTGGATCCCAAGTCTGAGTACAATCTTGTAGCGATGGATGGTTTAATAACCAAGTTCTCTACCTTGCCATCAGAGGCATCACTGAATGTTTCTTTAGTATCATTGCCCTGCCTGGGGAAATTTTCTGAGGTAACTGAAAATTCATGTTGCTCTGCATTAACTTTGGAGTTTGGGGCTTTTTTGTTGGCTTTGCTTTTTTCAATATTGGTTAGATTTTTTTTTTCCCCCAGTGACACCTACATATTTTAGTCTGGTACTGGTAAGGAAAGCCCTTAAAAGATTTCCACTCTGGATGCTGGCTGTACTGGTATTTAAATCTCAGGGGGCTGTCCTGCTGTGGACACCAGAAGCAGAGAAGCTGGAGCATGCGCTGCGGGCTGGATGGCTTCACCTCATCCAACAACAGCTGCAGTGTTGTGCAGAGCCTTCACTGCCCTGTTGTGACGGTACCACAGCTCTGCGCTGCCTTCAGTAGCAGGTGCTGGGTGAGGGATGGTTTGCTTTGTACCAGTTCTGTAGCTCCAAGATTAGTCCCAGAAATTGTCTGTATTTTGTTTTGCTGTCTCTGTGCTGGTTACTGTCCAACTCAGGAAATCCTGTCTTTTCTTCCTGGGGGTAACTCTGTCCATGTGCCCTGCATGAATTATTGTAATGGTATTAACTGTTCCAGTGGTAAAGCTCTGCTGATAACTCTGCTCTGAGATCAGCTTTGCCAAAGCAGCCACTTAAAGAGTGTTATTGGTGAGTGTCACTGGTTTGGAATTGGAAAGAAAAATTCAGATCTTCTGCTTTTTATAATTTTTTTCCCCTCTAATCTGACCATTCTGGGTTCTTCGACTTAAGTTATTGTAACCACTGGAGTTTCATTGTTTCTCCATTAATTTCTTTTACAGAAAGGCACTGCAGGTGCTCTCTTCCCCTCCCCACTAATTGAAGTAGCTGTCCCCGTAGCCTGTGGCTCTTTGCTGCTCCTCAGTATTGGGCTCATATTCATGATTCTCACTGCAAGGAAGCGGCGCCAGTCAGAGGGAACCTACAGCCCGAGCCAGCAAGAAGTGGCAGGAGCTCGGTTGGAGATGGACAGTGTCCTAAAGGTGCCACCTGAGGAGCGGTTAATATAGGCCCTGCCATGGCAAGGAGATCCACCTGCAAGGTCTGCTCTGACCTTGAGCTGTTCCCAGCACTTGCAGCAGCCGATCTGCCCTCTCCCGGTTTCCCCACGCGTGGCAGTGACATGGACATGGACAGACTGCGCAGGCAAGAGCCGGGCCTTGCTCGCAGCTCAGTGAGGCCATTGCACAACCCCTGGCTCCCAGTGAGCCCCTTCACACCCCAGCCCCCCGGACTGCCCCAGAGGCTGCTCTGGCCCCATTCTGCCATTCAGGCAACAATGGCATAGTTAAATCTGCTTTAAAAGGCAGGGTTAAATTAGGCACTAATTTACAGAGCAAGATCTGTATATATTTGTTTAAGGACATTGTATAGAGGATATTTATGATTGGTTTGTATATACTGTTCTGTTTTTGCCAATGACTGAAACACACACAAAGCCTTTTCAGCTCAGGTGTATGAGGTTTTTCACACAGCCTTCAACAGCAACAGCAGCTGTGAATGCCTGCCCTGTGACAGCCACAGGGTTACAGGAAAGATCAGGAATTACGGAAAGCATCGTCCAGGTCGGTGTTGATGATCGCCGTTAGACATTCCCATGGGTACCGCACAGGAGAGGTGCAGTCAGAGCTGGGGGTGGGCGTGGGGTGGTACTGGAGCTATTGGCAGTACCGTGCCAAGTGCTGACCTTGGGGCGTGCGTGGTGGGGGACAGGGTCACCAGGCTGCTTCTGTATCCCCTGGACACGTGTGTGACATGGAGGGGACTGTGGTTCCTAAACAGTGACAGGGGAAGCTCCTGTCTAGCCCTGGGGATTGGGATGAGGGATGTGACTGTGGAGGCGCTAACACCCTGTTCTACCGCAGCAGCCAGTCTGGGCGCATCTTAGCAACTCCTCCGTTGTGGGAACAGTCGGGGCTGCCGGGGCTGCCCTTCTCCTTGTAGTTGTTGCAGCCACGGTGATTGTCATGAAGAGGAGGAGAGCGACTCAGGGAACATACAGCCCAAGCCGTCAAGAGAAAGACGGGGCTCGAGTGGAAATGTGGAACGTCATCAAGATGCCACCAACCGAGCGGCTGATTTAAGAACTGGGCTCGCACACCAGGTGCTGTCATCCCATAACAGGCGTGGAACTGCTGCAGCAGCTCTGTCTTAGGTCCTGAGATGTGTTTTTGTAGGCCAGGTCTGTGCTGCTTTAAGCTACTTTATAGGCTACAGGAAAGTGCCTGCTGTGGCTTGGCAGGAGGATGCAACTGCTTCAACAAGCTTGGTCATTGCAGCTCAGCCCAGAAGACTGGTGTAAAGTTACGAGTTAACATCACCACCACCATGCAAATGAGGCAGGTCATGGGTATTAAATGGGTATTAAACCTCTGCATTAAGAAATAATGTGAATAATCTAGTGGTTCCAAAAAAAAAAAAACACCAACAAAACAACCCAACCATGTGCCTGTGCTGTCTCTGCAAAACTAAGCCAGGTACCTGCCTGGGGAAGGCATTTCCTAGAGCTGCTGCTGTCCTGTAACTGGGCCAGGCACCACCACCAGTCCATGGGTACTACTGTGCTGTGTACCACTGCTGCTCCAGCTTGGCCCTAGACTACACCACAGGAGTATTTTAAGTGCCTTCCTAAGCCTGCGTTGCCAGTTAAAGTGTTAACTTTCTTGAAAGGAGGATGTTTATCTGTAGAAAAAACTGCTCCATGCTTTGAGCAGGCTTTGCAGCAAGGGGGGATACACAGCCTGGATGCTTTCCTCATCCGTTCATAGCTGCAGGGGCTGGCTCAGAGCAGCCTGGCTACAGAATGGGCCTTACTCAGTGAGTAATGGTGGAGCAACAAGTGATCTGTGTGTGGGGGGAGAGAGAGTCCAAGGCCCACACCACTGGGGACAGACAGGTTTGGGCTTGTCAGTGCAGAAGAGTGGAATTGAGTTAAAAATAGTGACCTTTAATACGAAACCAGGGTTTGTGGTGGTGTGAGACACAGCATTCATTTTCCACATTGCCCTAAAAAAAAAAAAAGGATATTTATTCTGTGGTTTTACTTCTACTTTGTTGCTGTTTTAGGTGATCACTGTGCTCGCTCTTCTTTTATCATAATGTGGCAGCGCCTATGGAAAGAAATGCAGCAGAGCAGACCCAATGAGGTCTACAATCATTAGCATGTCAGGATAATTACTGTCAATGAATGAGAAATATTTTAGAAAACAGCATCTGCTTTTTAGTCTCCAAAATACTATCAATAAGCAGGGTGTGAGTCTGCCCACCAGAGCTAATCAGCACCAGGAGAAAATGCTACTCTGTTTTGCTCTTGGATTATTATTTTTTTTAACTGTAGCTGTAAATTTTTCTGTCATTCAAAGCAAAGGGAAGAGCACAAAACTACTGATCAGGCCTGTCCAGTTAAGAACAGGTCTTCTGCATACGTACAACTGCTGCTGGAAGATGAAAATTATGGAAAACAGAAAAAAACAAAACCAAACCAACCCAGACCCCTGGAAAACCAGAGAATTAATATTTTGTGTGTATTTTTCCTCTGCTACTGGGGAAAAGTTGAAGGAGCAAGCGGTGACCACACCTGGCTGTGGTTTGGGAGTTGGACAGTGCTGCTAAAGTCAGATCTGACCTCATGTCAGCTCGGTGAGCTTGCTCCTGCTTTTATTTATTAGTAGTAACACTGCTGTTACTTTTGATATGATTTGCTCTGCATGCTTCCCAGCTGCTATTTAGGAAGGGCTCAGGCAAGTTCAGAGCAGAGCAGTGGCCCTGCCCCATCCCCTCCCTGCAGAGGAGCCGGTGCAGCTGCTCGCTCAGGCACAGGGAGTGCAGGTTTGTGCAGCAGCGTTTATGCAACAGGAGCATGAACAAAAGCAGCAGTTTTTGGGAGAGCAGGGGTGCAGGGGCAGCTCCCCCTGTGCTGCGCTGTTGCTGTGTCCTGGAGAGACAAACATTCACCTGTGGGGCTGGCTCTGGCCAAGGCGGGGGTCTCTCCTGGAGAGAAAGGACCCGCAGCCCCCACGGCAGAGAACGGCAGCTCCAGCAGCCGGGGCTCAGGCCCCCGGGGTCACCTTGACTTCAGTGCAGAGATGGGTGTGGGGTTTTAAGCCCATGAGGAGCTGTAATAACCCCCAGCTCCGCGTGGGCTTGGGATTTCTGATCAAGCTCCAGGGTGCTGCCAGGAGAGGCGCCTAATTCTGCATTTTACCTCCGCTCCATCATCTGTGTGCAAAAACAAAGGCAGCAACAGGGTCTAAGCAAACCAGTATTAGTCCAGCCCGTGTTATTTGGAGAAGAAAACCAGGACTGTGTTATGAGAACAATGACCAAGCCTTTGGTAAATACCCTGAAAGGCAACAAGAAGCTGCAAAACCCACACCAGTAAAGACCCCTCCACCCAGCACAGCGCAGGCTCTGGGGCTGAGTGGCTGCAGCCCCCGCTGCAGGGGTAGGAGCAGGGAGGCTCCTGTTCAGCCGCTTCACAAGATGAGCAGAGCAGAGCAGACATTTTCCTTCCAAGCACCCAAAGCCAGTACTAGCAAAAGTGGGTAAATACCTTGTCAGTGTCTTGAGCATTTCTGCAAAATAATTTATGATTTTTTTTTTTTTTGCAAGAATGAACTTAACTTTCTTTTGATATTTAATTTTTGAATATATTTTTTCACAAAACTGGATTTGCTGTAGTTAATGATCATGATCCTGATTTCTTTTGTAACTGTAAATTTTATAACTTGTAAATAATTAGAATGTCCTTCAACTGAACTTTACAATAAAATTTGGTTAAAATAGACCTAGTTACCTTGACTGGGGATGGCTTATTTTTCCTGCAGCATAACTTGGTGTCTAGATGGCTGCTTTTAGGCTGTAACACACAGTTTGCACAATGCCTCTTTTACAGTTAAAATGTCATTAATTTCAGATTATTTTTATTTGTCACACAACGGAGATCTCAGCACAGACCTGACCGAAGCAGAGCCACGTAGCAACCAGCAAAAAGATCTGTGGTAGAGCCAGAGAACGGGGCCGTCACAGCCTCCCGTGTTCTCTGTTCACCAGTCCTGACGCGCGTGCTGCCGCATTTCACCGTCCGTCCCTTTTGTAATGAGCGAGACCCAAAAAGCTGGAAGCCGGAGCAGATGAACGTCTCGGCCATCACCACCTCAGTGGGCTGCAGGAAGATCTTCAGGAACAGAAGCTGTGTCTGAGCTTCCCCATCCAGCATCCAAAATGTTTCTAACCCAGTGAGAGAACAAGATATAAAAATGGTTCCACCATCTGCACAGCATCAGATGCATCAGAAACTGGAGGGGTTTGGGGTTTGGTTTTGGTTTTTTAAGTTAAAAGTTATTTCTAAGGGAAGAAAGCATCTGTAAATAAGCAAAGCAGTACCAGACAAGTACAGTGAGTACAGGAACACGAACAAGGCTGAATGTAAAGTAACTGATGAATAATACCAGACAAGCAGTAACAGGAATGCTTCTTACACTAGATTAGCAAAACCACCAAAAATACCTCTCCATCCAAAAAAAGCAACGTTTTACAGCTGCGCTGGCTCTCCCAGCCACACACACTTTGCTTACAGCTGGGCATGAGCCATAGTAGAAATTCCTGAGTTCAAATAAGCCCAAAAAAGCAAGCCCTGCCCTGCGGAGCATTCGATTCCTGTCAGAGGCAGGCAGAGCAGGCGCCTGTGTGCAGAGACCACGCACGGGGTACAGGGGCGCTGCCGCACACCCCGTCTCAGGTGGTCAACCTCCTCCTTCCCCCTCCAAAATAAAGTGCAGGTGATTAATGCCATTTGTGGTACATGCTGATACTTTTCAGTGCCTCAAAACTGACTTTAAAAAATAACCCAACAGTGTTTGTTTGTCTAAAAAATCAACTGCATAAAATATTCCGTGATAGGGGCAGAGTAAAATAATGAGAGATGTAAAATGATTTGCAGTGATGCAGAATTACCTGAGTGTTTCTCTCTTCAGCTGAGCCCACGTGTAATATTGGCCTACTCAGTGTGTAATCAGTGTGCGACACGAAACGTGTGTTAAAAAGAGTACGTGACATTCGAGTGGCGTCATAGGCAGTGCCTGGTCACATCCACAACTGAGCACGTTTGATCCTCTGGCTCACAGCAGAGGAGATCTGAAATTCCAGACTGTATTTATAGACAGCGGTCAAATTCGGAACTGTATGAAATAAAATGGAGCTATTATCTTAGGCTTTAAATATTTTACTATGCAATATTAAAACCATCTGTCTTCCAACACAAAATGAAAATACAACTCCAACTGAATGGCTTGTCGGAGTAAGAGTACTTTACAGAAATAGAACATTAATGTAATACTGTGGTCTTTCCCCAGACTGTTGGCATTTCGGATATCGAGTATTTTTCTTTTGTATTGCACAGACGAACGCACAGACAGCCATTGCCATACATCAGAGTAAGAAAACTTCCAAGATTATATATGAATAAAATAGATACATTGGAAATCAGATAAAGCTTTACAAGAATTCCTCCACGTGTCCAAAATGATTTCCTCTATCAAAGGCTTAATGGTGATGTGATTACCTCTCCTCGAGTAACGTTTGACATCGGATTGTGCCCAAATACAAAACAAAACCAATAAAGCACCACTTAAGTAAAACAAAGGTGATCACTGCACAGACAGCAGGTTTGATAGGGATGCTGAGATTAAGATGAAATTTCTGGAGAAGACCATTGCCACAGCCAAGCGCCTCAGAAACGCAGCGTGAACGGACCCTTCAACCTCGCCACTGCCTTTTTGTACCTCCTGACCTCGCAGTCCACATCGTGTCGCTCCTTTTTTGTCACTAATCAAGTAAGACACTGTTACATCCCAGCCATACACTGCCGTCTAGAATATCTATATATAATATTAACATACGTACAGAGAAGAACTAGGATACTCTTTATGGCCTCTATTTTCTGATGTGTTTAACAAAACCCAAACAAAAAAAACCTAAAACCCAAAAAAGAAAAAAAGGAAAATCAATTGCTGGTGTTTCCAGTTTCCTAACAGAGATGCAGGACCAAACCCTGACCGCCTGCTCTGTGCTGCGGTTGTGCTGCAGCAAGGATTTGTGACAATTCTGCACCAGGGAGGTCCCTGTCAGCGCGCCGGGGGCGGGAAAGCAGCAATCTGCATCAGGCGCTGGTCCAGCAGTGTAACCTCAATGGATTGCAAGACAGGATAAATGCAGAGCCTAACGGATAAATTCAGTGCAGCCCCCGTGTCTGGGTGTGCTGCACTTCACCTGTGAAAGCTGTACGTGTAATGCAGAGAAAACTGAACACCCGTCACGCAGGCAGGGAAAACCACCAGTACGACGTGCAACGTTCATGCTCCCGGCCACACCAAGGACTGCAACTACAGGGCAGGAGGAACTTCTGCATCGGCAGGATTGCCTGAAAAGCTGTGTGTGGAAAACCAACCCAACCCCAGGCACCCTCGTGCTTCGGGCAGTGCAAGAGTCACGGGGTTTTCAGCGGTGGAGCGTGAGGAAGCAGTTGTGGGGACCAGGACAGTGAGGGGACTCTGGGCAAAAAGCACTCGTGTGTGAATGGCAGCATGGTGCTAGTCCTGCAGCCGTCCTGGCTCAGCCTTCCAGAAAAGAAATGCTTGGTTTTACGCTGGCTCAAAAAGACCCCCAAAACCCCTCTGTCCATTCCAAAGGGACATGACAAGGCCCAAAGGTTTCACTCAAAGGTTTCCCATCGCTTTCTGAGCTGTTCAACCTTACCTGGTGTGGATGACACGTCTTGCTTTGTCTTTTTTAACAAATCTTCAAAGGGATCTTTTGTCTCCTCAGATTTTGAGGACAGTAACACTGACTCTAAGCCCTTAGCTGGCCTGGAAGGGATCAAAGGGGGCTCATTAGACAGGAGAGCTTGCTGGGGATCTACCTTGGAGCTGGCCTGGCCCACTCGAGATGTTCTGGTTTTGGACAGACCACTGAAGCACGCTGGCTGCAGAGAGCTGGTTGGGGAGGGACTGTGGCGCTGCAGCAGTAAGGAGCTGGCTGGGGGCACAGCTGGAGCCTGGCTGAACAGGTTGGGCATGGATAGTGTTGAAATGTTGGGCTGAGGTCTGTGTGGGGGGTAGAAGCTAGAGCTGGGTGTTATGAAGCTAGAGCTGTAGGCATGACCTAAAGAGGGGGTGAAAGAGCCCCTAGGGGGTCGAACTAGAGACACAGAGAGGGCTCCTGGCAGTGTCTGCGTAAAGGGATTAGGAGATGGCTGTAACAAAGGTGGTGGTGCTGGGGAAGGGTAACCGAGTGGCTGGACAAAGGGTGCAGCTGGAGGAGACACAAAGTCACTTGGCACCGAGACAAAGCCAGCTGCTGAAGGTGGAGCGGCTGAGCTTTGCAGGCTGCGGGGACCTTGCTGTGGGCCACTGCTTTGCCAGCTGGCTGTTTTTAAGGGATCCAGGAGGTTGAGAAGGTACTCGCTTTCGTTACCTGTGTTATCTGTCTTCACCTTGACAGGCTGGAGCATCTCAGCAGTGCTGGTAGCACTGGACAAAAGCTGAGACGGATGAGAGGAATAATTTACAGACTGCTGGATGTCAGGGTCTAAGGACACACTACCAAAGGGCTCCGGGATGAGATCTGAAACCAAAGGGCTGCGTCCTGGAGCATGGGAGGTGAGAGTTTCTGTTGGCCCAGCTGCAGTCTGATGCTTGGCAGCCCTGGGTGCTGGTGGTGGTGGCACTATCCCAAGTTCAGGAGTCTTTCTTCCCTGTGGCCTAGGAATGGTGATGTTCCCTTGGACGGCAGGACTCGAGTCATCCTTTTCTGCGGGAGCCCGAATGCTGTCTCTGCTCTGGGGTCTCCTTGTGATTGGCACCACGTTAGCAAGCGCCATCAAGGGCCTTTCCGGTGAGCTTTGGGAATACTTGGTAGGAATAGCCATGTCGTCATGACCCATGCTCCACAGCTTGTTGTACGGGTGAGACAGCTTCATGGCTGGCACAATCCTGTTCCTCTCAGACACACCAAGGTCCATTCTCTGCAAGAAAACATAAAAACAGAAAGTTAACTTTTACTGATCTCCTCATAACATAGAGCACAAAGTGAAGCCACGCTGCTGAGCTGCAAGTGCGAGAGGATCTGTCCTAGACTGTGGACACTGGGAGGGACAAGAGCACACGGCCTGGAACGGACAGGAAAGCAGAGGAGGACTCTACAATTTTCATTCAGCTCTGCCTCTAATGAGTTGTTCAACTGTGACATTTTGTGGCATCTGTTGATAGCCAAGGAAGGAGCAGGGACCTATAGCTAAGGTACAGAAACTGAGGAGCCTTAATTGCTGTGTGGAAAAAGCTGTCAAATGAAATATCTGGATAGAACACTAAATTAAATATTATTATAAGGTAAAAATGCCATTTTTTTCATGTCACATGAAGATTTCAGAGTCTGCTTTAGTTTGGCACTTTCTAAGCTATTCAGTGAAGTTCTTCACAAAGAATCTCTTTTCTGCAATCCAGCTTGTTCAAATGACACCTAGACCAACATGGCCAGATTAAAAGAAGGTAATTTTAAAAACATGCAGTTTGGAAGGGACCTGAAAATTCCCAGGTGTTCATCATCACTGCTGAGCATCAGCTGCGAAGATAACTCTGTGTGACAGCCAAGGGACAAAACAGATTCTGAGGAACAGGGTAAATATTTCCTTCTTTAGAAGTAAAGGCTGTAGTTTTAGTGGAAAAAGTCACTGTCTTATGACTGAGTCCCATTCCAGGAATGTTATAATTCAGAAATGAACTTCAAAATGCATGAAGAAATGGCTGGAAAATGGATTAATGTACCCAATAACATGAAAACATTCCTCAGAGAAAAATGCAGCCAGCCAGCCCAGGCTGTGCAAACCCCCCAGCGCCCATGAGAGCCCATCCACACCTGGTAATCAAATGTGCATCGCTGGTCGCCCTCGTCTTTGGGGGTCCGCAGGTCTTCTAGGCTCTTGGCTTGGCTGAGTGGCTGAGGCTGTGTTTCTACTTCCAAGTTAGGGAAGATGTCTTCAAGGAGGTTGATTTCCGTGTCCTTGCTTGGGAGCAGAGGGCTTGGAGGCAAAGGCTCTTTGGACTTCTCTGGGCTGAGCCCCTCTTCCCCATCAGCGCTATCAGATTCCTTCAGGGCCCGGTACGGCTGAGGCCTAGGGGAGAAACCAAAATCACGTTGCAAATGACTGTCTTTGTAATTGTTTTTTTCTTAAACAAGTATTTACTAAGGAGCTGGATGGCTTTACAAAAAGCTTTTGGTGGCAAAGTACAGCTTCCATTGCCTCGTGAACAGCAAAGTGAGCAAGGGCAGAGGGACAGACAAGGCTGAGCCAGTGCTCGAGGGGCTTTGGAAAGGAAACAGCCATAAGTGGGACATGCTCAGAGGAAAGCAGCGCTCATGCAGGTACAGACGGGCTAAGGAAGGGACTCGGATCAGGGATGAGGGACGCCAGCTCTCCGCTTGGACAGCCTGCCCTCCCCTCCGGCAGCCCCTGCTGCCACGCTCAGCCCCTGCACAGGGACTCAGCGTGACCGTGCTGCCGAGTGCCAGGGTTTGCAGGCACTTAACGTTCTCCTGCTTCCAGCTGACCCAGCACAGAGCAGAGCTCAGGGTTTTCCTGCCATAACTGGGAACGCTGTGCAGGGTTCCAATGATTGCGTCGGTGTCATCTTATCACGAAACAACACAATCCATTATGGAGACACCTATTCTGCTTTTCCAGCCAAGGCCGAGTTAGCAGGATGCTTTTCTTGCACATACCTCAGCAAGAAAATGAACACCAGCAGATCTGCATATTGGTTCTGTGTACAGAGAACAGCGGCATAATGTGCATCCAATTAATAGCAAGAAGTGCCATACGCATCTGTGGTGATTGGCACTTGACTGGCAGCCAGTTTTACTGCAGCATTCAAACATGGCTTCAATTAAAAGAAAATATTTGTGGTACCAATCCTATGGAAGAACCCTCTTTTTCTTTCCATACTTTATTATAATACATCTGTATCATGCAAATTTATGAACAGCTCATCTTACTTCCTTCATCAACACACAAATAGCAGGCATTCAGCTAGCGAGACACCCATGTAATGATGCAAGTACAAGTCAGACAGCTGGTGGTACACGGCCCCTGGAAGAGGGGATCTTGCAAATCTCGGGTGTATCTTTAGTCTCTCACAAATGTGCTCATCTGCTGAGCATCAGATCACACTGCAAAAAACCCCGAGGAATATTCTGCAAACAAACCGTTTTAGTGGCCCGGCCTCTCCAGCCCAAACACAAATGCAGGAACATTTTTCCAGCACTTTGCCACTGAAGCCCTGTGCTGAACCCCACACCCAACCACCTCCAGCCACAGCCCTGGGGCTGCCGTCTGCAGCCCAGCCCAGCCCAGCCACTGGGGACTCCAGGACCAGACCAGCAGCCTCCCCTCCAGCCCAGGCTCACACAGCTGCACCTGGCAGGCTCCACTGCCCAGTGACTGCACATCCATCTCCCAGTACCCAAACTGGGCACCGCCAGATTTCTGAACCTGCAGCTCACAGTGCCCTGGCACCACTTCCTCCAGGCTCTGCTTGAGCAGGTAACTGCATTTGTTAAAAGCTTGAGCGTAGTTCTGAGCCATTTATCAGCCTTTCTCCCCCCAGAAACCCTCAAGCAGGTGGGGTTAGGAAAGAACAACAACTCTGGACGGCACTCGGTGGGGCCTTGGCTCCAGACTGTCTCCAGGGTTCAAATTCACAGCAAGGGGATCAAGCAAGAGAAACCAGAAAAAGCCAATAACTGCACCAAAAAAAGGCTCACAGGACAACCCAAAAAGCACTGCACAAGGGAGAATGGCAGAAGGTTTGGGCAGGGACACAGGCAGCACATTGGAACAAACGGTAAGTGAAGGGTTACAGCCCACAGGGCTCGAGTCAGCATAAAACCAGAAGCTGTGCGTTGCTGCAGCGTTTCATGCAGGAGAATGTTTTTGCATGCTGCTCAATACCAAAACAAACAAGCAGGAGAAATGCTGAACATTCATCAGGCGCTGTGCACAGACTGTGGGAGCATTCCCAAAATTCCAAGTATAGGAGCAGGCAACCAGACCAATGCGAAACATTGTTCAAAGAGTGAATGAATACAACGAAAGAATAAAGGATAGACCATTCGAAAGGAGCAGAGAAGAAAAAGTTCTCAGAGAAGCCAGAGACAGGGT